>NC_041386.1:221158385-221162872 GCF_002162155.2 Triticum dicoccoides | reverse complement strand
ATAGATGTGATAATATACGAAAAAATGGAGAATATTTAAGATAAGATGAAGAGTGATGCTACATAACTAAGTAGCTATAAATGTAAGTGCAGCGATACAGGCAAAAGGTACAGCCAAGAGCAATGCACAGCTAAACTTCTTCAGTACCAACCTTATGGTAAGAGTAAATATAGATCTGATGTGTAGAAAATGGAGGGCAAAGGAAAATAAGCTGCAGAGTGATGGTACGTGAACACCTACCTGTCATTATAAGTACACTTATAAAGGACATCATGTACTTACAAGAACAATGCAGAGCTAAAAAACATTGGCATTGGATATATTCTACACTAATGTAACCATTCATACAGATCAGATAATTTGGAGCGAACAATTGATAAAAACATTGGCATTGGATATATTCTACACTAATGTAAACATTTGAGTGGAAAAACATGGTACGATGACAGATGGAATATGTATTGATAATGGATGGGCATGGCATCTCGACATATATGATGAGTAAACTAAGCAGATGGCAGTGCAACAAAGTAGAAGAAATGCAAGACAACATATGCAAGATATGCGCAATCAATAAAACCTTGCCAAATTAGAATAGGCACCTTGATGGGTGAACAGGACAGGCCATCTGCCTTTGACTCCTTGAGGTTAGAATAGTCATTAGGATGATATTCTGAACAAGAATCAACAGGTGGGGAGCGTACGAGTTTCATTGCTTCTAGAATGGCACTCAATGCCTTGGTGCCAATTTTGTAAGTCATTGCAGTGTTCCACAATATTCTTCTGATGCACGGATTCTGATATTCACTGTAATTGTGTATGATATCTGACAATCATGAAAACATAAATAGTTGTGAGATTATCTTCGTAATGCAGATGATATTCTAATATAGGGGCGCCCCTATAAACACTTGTGTGCTATCACTGAATTCTGATGAGAGAGCTCATGTGTGCTGTAATATGGTGTGTGCATTTATATAATCTGGCACAAGTACACAAAAAAATAGGCTCCAAAAGTAAGGATAGCTGGCAGATGATAGGTTCATAATATACTGTATAGAGAGTTTATTGCGAAACCATGATAACAAGAGCACACAACAACGAGGCAAATCATAGTGTATGTAACAGGGGTACACCATAACCAGGATATATAAATCGGGAAAGTGGAACTGGCTGGAAATTACGGTGTTGTATTGCCGCTAGTAATTGAAAGCCTATCGATCACATACAGGCCAGCTCTATCAGCTGTTAGACTGCAAATGTCCCTGCTCCCCTTCCTGACAAGGAACATACTGTGCTTCCATACAGAACACCGCACGGGCCGCCGGCCGAACCATCGGCCCCACCGCCTGTGTTCCTCCGCCACACCCACCCCCACCCCCGCCCCCACCCGCGTCGATTTTTCTTCGTTCGATGAGGCCCCACCACCGCCCCCCAAAACCACCATCCCCACCCGAGCCCCTTCGATCACATCGGCGAACTCCGGCGAGATCTGAAAAATCGACTGACCCAATTTTGAAATTTAGTCTACTGTGATTTAACTAGAGTGGAATATAAAAGGGGAAAACCATGAGCATTGCGAGTATGGTGTTGAGCGTGCCATGGCGGATCTGAAGGTGCCAACCGGACAAAGGCAACTTCGCAACCAAGACAAGAAATCAGAGTAAAGCAGTGGCGATCTATTTTCTTGTTGCGATAAATAAGTTGAGCAGATACGAAAGAGTACCGCCTCTGGTGCGGCGCTGTGTATGCATCTGCTGAGAATTTGATGTTGCTGCGGTAGCGATGGCTGTCGGTGGCGTGGAAGCAGATCTAGGAGGGTAGACAGTGGTGGCGGGGCGAGGTGGACAAGACGGTCGTAGGAGCGGCGCCGGTAAGGTGGACGATGGCGGGGATGAAGCGAGAGGACGGGATGCAAGGATCCTGGTCCGAAGCCATGGATGAGAGAGGTTGATCTCTCGTAATGGACGGCGGCATCGGGGTATCAGCTCCGGCATGGTGGAGGTGGACAGCGGTGGATGGCGTGGCGGACGGCGGCGGACGGAGGAGGGTGGGATGGAGAGGGTGTTTTGGTGCCCACGGAGTACGAATGGGGAAAAGGGAGGTAGAGAGGAAGGGGGAACCATGTATTCAGGGCGTGCTTGTCTCAAATGCGAGGAAATTTACAAACTTAGCCCCCATTTCAAATTTCTACTACATCACAGCAACACTAATCGGTTGGGGATAGGACGGTAATCTCGCATACACTGAATATTTGCCGACGAGAGTTTGTTTTTGGCGCCCACCATGTATGAATATGAATCGGGGAGGGAGTCGATTTCGGCCGAGGACACACTGTGTTTTGGCGCCCACCGTGTATGAATCCGGGTGAGAGGTGGTTACGTCATGTTTGGGTGAAATTACAAACCTACCCCTATCGAAACCTATAGAAATCCAGCATATAAGCTTTGCGTGGCAGGGATAGGCAGTAGTGATTTCCATCTCGCAGATTTTGGTTTCGGGCGGTTACTGTGACTTTCCCCACTTCGTTCAAATTTTGCAGAGTGCACATTTACCGTGCCAACTCAATTCGAATCCCGTTTGTATTCTATTTTTTACGGGCGGGATCCATTTTCAATTGGAATTACATTCTATAAACATCATTTTTTATATATACTTTCAAAAGCACAACACCATTTATACATAAATATGGTTTACAAATGGCATGATCTCAGATTCATAAGGTTGTATCCATCAATTTGGATTTTCAAATATTTGAAACCACTTTATGTTGAAATCCAATGTATGCATTCCTTGCTAACCGTCTCCAATTAATGTGTGTTTCATGCGGTTTTTTTTTTACTTCTCAAACATGTATAATGTGTTTCACACATGCAACATATAGTGTAATCCCATTTAGACATTAATTGCATATAAACCATGCATTGTTTGTAATTGAAGAATCTATGGATCACCAATATTGATAAACTATATAACATTACACGTGTGCCCAAATTCAAATGAATATGCATGTTTGATACACCAATTTGCGTTATGATATTATCGATGTCGTGATCTCCAGTTTAAATATTTGAATCCCCTTTAATCCAGATATTCTTCTCATATAGCTATCACTCATGCTTATATAGGACTATCTCTCTAGACCTGTACGCGTTCATAGTCTCTCAGGTATCTCGCGTGCTACCTGTATGTCGACAATGATCTTTTATCTTCGTAACACACTGACGGTACTCTCTCCCTCGACCTTCATCACTCTATCTCTCTCTAAGTATATCTCGCTCCCTGCTATGTGTCTCTAACTATGATTCTCCATGTGGAATCTCTTTCTCTCACACAAACACAAAACTTTGTCTCCTGGGGTCTCATTTCTCTCTACTATTCCCATGTGTGCCACTCGCACACCCCTCATACAGAGATGTCTTTCGCTCCTTAGATATGAGAACCTACGACTCTTCCTCTTCAATATCGCTTTCTCACACACAAACACAAACTCTGTCTCCCAGGGTCTCATATTTCTCCATTGTTCTCTTGTATGTCGCTCACACACACCCTCTCTCCCTAGAGATATCTTGCATTCCCTCATATGTCTCTCTAGCTATCACTCTCGTTGTGAAATATCTTTCGCTCTCGCAGACACAAAACTCCGTCTCTCTGGATCTCATTTCTCTCTGATATCTGTTTGTATGTCACTCACACGCACACATAACCCAGCCTTCTGATCCACTATACTCCTATCTCTAACGCACACTAGCTAGCATCTTTATCTTTCTATTTATCTGTTTCTCCATCAACCTACTTTCTCGCCCTCACTATTGATTCCTATCACGCACACTACATATGTTTCTCTCTACATGCAGTCAAGTGCCCTCTCACACACATATATAACTTCACCCCTTGAACCACCCGACGGTCATCTCCAACACCCAAACTAGCGGATGTCCCTCTAGCTAGCATCTCCATCTCTGTATCTATCTGTAGTTTCTCCATCAACATTTCTTTCTCGCACGGAGTCTTGCTTCCTATCACCCACACTATATATGTCTCTCCATACATATGCATTTATAGGTTGGTCTCTTTTGCACAATCATTGCGCCTCACTCCCTCTGCTCGCCATAGATGCATGCTCCAGCCCACGCCACTATATCTTAAAGACAAAACACATGCTCAATTGTCGGGACTTCTACCATGCATTCTCACATGCATGCATATTGTCATACCGATCCGTCTCTCCCATGTCGTTGATCTTATGACTTATGTCCTCTTTCTTTTATCTCGATCATGCGCGCGCGCACACACACACATCCCATGTATACATGTATACCTCTCACACATGCACGTTCAAGGTCTCTATGTCTCCATATGTAGTTAATTACCCTCAATCCTAACGCCACATCGAATCGTTCTCCTCTTTTGTGCACATAACTTCCGCCTGGATGGGTAAAACACACACTCACACTTAACAATCTCCTTCTAGCTACCCCCCCCCC
>NC_041386.1:221139980-221157869 GCF_002162155.2 Triticum dicoccoides | reverse complement strand
CTAAGACTCCATCTCTCTCTCTCTCACACATACACACCCCACACACACACTAAGACTCCATCTCACACACACATGCTCTAGGCGGAGCATTTGTTCCTACCACCCTTCATCCAACCTTACCCGTATGATGAACAATCAACTTTATTTACTTGCATAACATGGACAAATTCCACTTTACTTTAGTAGTCAGCAAACTTATCATCTGTACCCTTATAATAAAACGAGTTGGTGGTGATGTGTGCCTGCCATCTTGTAATACAGACCGTATGATCTATATCTGAGGATAGAAAGCAAACTATGATAATTTTACAAAAGATACTCGCACCTCTCTCCACATCATTATCTCCCGCAACCTCATTGCTCAGCAATTAAAAAAGGAATAAGTCTCTAGAACAATCCGGCATGCATGGTGGCCGCTGCCGCCTATTGGCGCCGTCCATCCCCATGCCTCCGCCCATTCTGACTACCAGTCACCACCACGCTCCACTCCTCCTCGCCTTATCTCTCATCTTTCATTTTTCGATGACATTCTCGAGATACTAGTTTTCTGATAAAATTCTCGAGATATCATTAGTTTTTACACATGGGATTATTCCTGCATGGGTCAATCACAACAGGCGTTCTGTAAAAAAATGCATATTGATGTTCCATGCAATGCACGAGAATCTTGCTTGTAATTATATAACGCAAATCACGAGCAGGAAGTGACATTTTTTGACACAACCACGTTAACATGGCCACGTAAATCACTAGCTAAAGTAAATACCATTGTACTTATATCCCGATGCAAAAGGTTGAGTACATGTCCGAAGAGTAGAGTCGCACACACGCACTCTGTCTCTCAGAATCTCTCTCACACACACACCAGTTACGTGATGCCCACTTAAGCAGACACGTATGTTACAATTTGTGCACCCACGGGTACACGTGATGTTGCGCATTTATTTAAGCCGCAAGGCGAACCCAAACAGTAGCTACATTCATTCCCCTCCCACCGCCTCTTCTCTAGTCGCCGTCGCCCGGTAGCCATGGGCCGGCCGAAGGTAACAACATATGCCATACTCCCGCTGGAGCGGCACTTTAATATGGAAATTTTAGTGGCCATGCATGCATATTTTTGTGCTAGCACCCCTATATAAGGGTTGACCGGTCGCTTCCCGCGGATGTGCGCGGGTGGTGGAAGAGGAAGGAGAAGGGAAGCGGGTTGTGGAGCAACGTTTTTACCACAATTTCCTAGGAAACCAAGTGCAATAATTGAGTAGTTTTGCAAACTACCAGTACTACACCTGAAACGGTTCAAAACCTATACTCCCTTGCCAACGCGCGCTTCCCCCGTGAAATGGTCAGCGTCGCCCTGGAGCGTCAGTGCCGCATTAATGCCCGGCCAGAGCGTAAGCGACCTCTCACTGGCGCCGGCTTTGAAGTGGCGCGACGGCCGAGAGAGCGCCGCTTCCCGGTGCACGTGACTGCTCCGCGTCGAGACTGGCCATAGGCCCTATTTGGATCCATGGGTTAGAGTTAGTTTGAGCTAGTTGGGGCTCAAATAGCCCTAAACTATCCAAGCATGAGGGTTTAAATTGGAGCAAGTTGCACCGAACCCACCAAAAAAACTTTCCCACCCATGAGGGTTTAAACTGGAGATAGTTCTCATTGGGACCACTGAAAAATCACTTTTCTCTCTCCATGAAGTGCATTTATTATCAATCTAACCCTGTCACCCAAAAACCTCTTTGGCTACAGTTAGTTCAGGGTTAGTCATGAGTTAGTCTAACCTCTAGCTAAGTTAGAGTATCAAACAAGAGCAGTATAGGACTTGCAAGTTGCTCAAAGCATACAGGCAAATTCGTACGTGAAAGGATTTTTTCTTTTTGAAAACAGAACGTGAAAGGATTTTTTTTTAGAATGCTCTTGGCATGTCGCTAACATGTGATAGTTAACCGACCTCAATAGACGGCAGAAATGCCAGCCCGCCGCACTTTGATAGAGACGAGGAGGGAGAAGCGATACAGGCTGCTGGATTACTAGAGATAGGTGTCGCACAGAAGCCAAGAAATATGGTGATAGCGTGGGTTAGCCATGTACTAGTATGATGTAACTACACTTGGCTGCCATGTTTCGTACTCTTCCAGTCCACTATGGAGATGATTGGTTAATTTTATATTGCTGAATACTATTAAATATTATGAGTGCAGACGCTCCACCACGAGGTTCCTTGCTCCTTCTCGGTCGTCTGGAATCTATGTTCTTCCACTCTATTTCTTGACGTGAGCTTTGTTCATCCTTTTGCCAACACGTGAGACATCTAGCATCAAGGTGCACGTGTTACGCAAGGATCATTCCATCTATATGAAGAACACGTGGGACTGGAACTACCAGACGAACATGTACCCAGGAGTGGACATACGAACCTGAGTAATGTAGCGTAGTAAGTGAAGTAGAAAGGCACAAATCGTATGAACATGCGTGGCATATAGGGTGTGTTTGGTTGCATTCTCGTCTCAGCATAGTTGTTCCCTCTTAAGGAATGCTCAACTCAACACCCCTCTTCATGCATGCTCTCTTCATGCATGCTTCTAGTGTATTTGTGCTAAACTAGTGTGGGCTCATGCACCCTCCATACACTCTACCAAACACCCAAAAGTAGGTCGAGAAGGGAACTCTTGGGCGGCATTTGTCTCTTACTACGTACTACCACTAAATGTTGTACGTGCAATGCACGGTGAAGTTATGGAGTACGTGCCTAAGTACTCTACTACTACTATATTAGTTGGAGGCACATATTAACTTTTATATTTGTTTACGTGTATGCCCCGAGACCTTCAAACTAGACGTGTCTTTGTCCTCATTTTTTTGCGGAAAACGTGTCTTTGTCTCCAGGTCGCACTTTTTATTGTTCATACCACTAAGTACTACTACGTGTGGTCTCTGACCCAAAAGTGGAAGAAGTGGAGACGCTCTACCACGTAGTTTTTTTATGCTGGGCTCTACCATGCTGTTCATGTCCCACTCCTTTCGCTGACGTGTGGGACATCCAGCACGTGCCGTGTTTGGCACCCTTCGTCGTAAGAGTTGAAACGCTAGCATTCATCTGAAATAAAAATTAATTATAAATCGTCAGTGATACTATTTTTTTGCAAACCAATCAGCAGTGATAATATACCTCGATATCGGAAAGATTACTACTCCGTTCGCCAACATGTGGGACGTCGACCATCCTGGTCCACTTTCCATGCACGCAGAACTCCAAGGGAGTCACCCAGGTTGTCGCGCCGCAGTAACAATGACTAATGAGCCGTCAAATCACAGGCCCACTTCCCACTTTGAAGTTGCTTGGATGAAGGAACCATCATGACTTCGTTGAATTCCGCTTCTTGAAGAAAACTACTGTACCAGCAGTACTCCTAGCTATAGTAGTTACTACAACAGAGGCCTCCTTTCGTTCATAGGATAGGAATATGAAAATCATAGGAAGTGAGATGACATGCATCTCAATTCCTATAGAGAAAGAGATGCCATTTCATGCTTAGGATAGGAATTTTTCCATTTAGTCTAGGCTAATGTATTGGTAATTTTCTCTAAAAACTACAATAGTAACTAGTAGTACTGGGACATGCTTGTACTCAGACACACGCACACACTAACTACTAGTACTACTACTTCTCACATGTTGGCCAGACGCCATCGTTCTCCTTCCCGGCTTTGTCGGCGACACCCCATCGTGCTTGGATCTCCGCCGACCTCTCCGCAGCAGCGCGTGCGTCCTTTTCTTTCTTGCAGCGGTGGGCCTCTCTTTTCTTGAGTGCTTTCTGACTTTTCCGCTCCCTCTATGCGGCTTTGGCCACCTCTTGCTCTACCGCCCATTCAGCCTTGGCGTCTTCAAATTCCTCCCACATAGTTGTGACGTCGCGAGCGGCGATGAACTCGGCACGGCGGGATGCCATCGCTTCCCTACCATTTTGTGTGCGGGCGTGGGCGGCGAGGAACTCGGCGCGGCGTGATGCCATCACTGCCTTACCGGTTAGTGTGCAGCACGGTGTAATGAACGACGCTTGGTGAGAGCTCTGGGGTGGAGTGGCCGGAAAACCGTATAGTGCATTGGTTTGTCAAGAGCTCAAGGACAGAAGACGAAGCAAATTTTGATTCCCCTTCAATCCTGGTCATTTATTACCAAGTAAATTGCATTGGCGGTCATCGAACTTGTCTTGGTAGCTCACTTTGATCATTGTATACGAGATATGGTGATTATACGGTCACTGGCTCAGCGTATAGCTCCGTATTTGTCTGGTTGACTAGTCAAACAGTCCGCATGCGCCTCATCAGCTCATGTTCTTTATCTATCTACACGGGCCTACCTGTCAATGGAGAGAGAAATACTGCAAAAACCAAAATTGTGCTAGAGTCCGGACCGCTTCCGGAGCCCGCTCTCACCACCCTGGCCCCTCAAGACGCCAGCTGCCCGCCACATGCATGCATAGCAAGTAGTACTCCTTATGTGGAGGAGAGAGAGGCATTGACAAAGTCAAGGAGTGGGCTCTGCAAGAGCCCGTCTCTACATGTGCTCCTAGGTATAAAATAATAATTCTAAAAAAAATGCATAAAAACAATTGTGTCTTAAAAAAAGAAAGGTAAAAAACATTTGAGAGGAAATAGATAGAGAGAAAGTGAGAAAAAGCTGTAACCTGGGCATTACATGAGGAAGGAGGGAGTGGTGCACATGCCAAGTTCACTGGGCTGCCGTGTTTCACATTCCTCCGTCGTAACAATGGAGACAATAGCTTTCATCAAAAATAAACAATGAATACTCGTTGCTCGTCCTCTATATCGGAAAGAATACTTTCATTCACCGACATGTGGGACGTCGACCATCCCGGTCTACCTACCATGCACAAAATTATCCTGGTCTACCCTGGTCGTATCGCAGGCCCAACCTTTCCCACTGTAAGTTGTTCGGACGAAGGAACCATCATGACTTCATTGAATTCCGCTTCTTCAAGAAAACTTACTGTACCCGCAATACTGCTACCACACGCGAAGACTGGACGACACTATACCACGTCATATCACTGAAACCCACTAGGCCAAACTAGCCCGCCTAGGTCATCTATTTTGGAATGGAGGGAGTACATCTCTGCACTGTATGATTTTGTGTTGCACGTCATATCACTCAAACCCACTAGGCCAAACTAGCCCGCCTAGGTCATCGATCGCTAAGCCTACAATTTTAGGAGCTAGGGCTATTGGTCGATCGATGAGGGATAAGTATAAGCGTACCACGAGCTGATCAGCCCCAATGTTTCTCTTCAGTGAGTGTTTTGCAAGTACTATAGCTCGCACATTAGCTAGCCTACTAACACCAAGAATCATCAAACAAGCCCTGCTGATATGATAAACAGTTCAAACTTACATCTGATCATGCCATATATTACATCAAAAGCTGGTGAGGATACATCTGTTTCCATAACTCGGAGAGGGTTCGCATGATTCACTATCAAACAAAAGTAGCAAGATCCACCCACACAAGACAGTTCACTAGCCCTAAGATGGTTTGATAACACGCATCGTTCTGGTAATTAAACATAGGGTAATGCAAACTACCCTGAAGGATTAGCGCGACCAACTATTTCTTTTCATCGATCTCTCGGGCAATGACCACAGCACGGACATCGGCATGGGAATCGATTTCTGGGGCGATGTCCGCAGAACTGACCTAGACATCGGAATCGATCTCTGGGGCGACGTCCACAGGATGGACAACGGCATCGGAATCGATCTCCGGGGCAATGCCAACAGGACGGGCCACGACATCGGAATCATCAAGGACGTCCACCGGCACCTGCACAACCCTAACATATTAGCAAGCACATTGCAAATAATCAAAAACCACAACTATGGTAATAAGCCATTATTTTTTACCTTGTGCAGCTCACCGGGGGATCTCATCCCTCCGGGGGCCATCTCCTCGTCCTCGATGGGGACCATCACCTTGCCAGGGGAATACTGCTTCTCAACGGTGACTATCTCCTCAAACTCGGTCTTGAGACTCACATAGGTGGCAATCAGAGTTCCTGGGATAGGCACGGTGGGGCGATTGCTGTTCTTCCAACTTTCATTGAGGAGTTCGTCCGCCAACGTCCTCAACTCTTGGGCCAGTGCTTGTTTCTTGGAGTTCTTCGTCTCCATGGGTTGGCCCGCCAACATGGTCAACTCGTTGGTCGGTGCTCGCTTCCTGGAGATCGCTGTCTCTAGTGGGTTGTCCGCCGGCTACTCTTTGCCTTGTGCTCCAGGATCCATCAATGAACTGACAAACAAAAAGCAACCGAAAGGAAACCACAATCGCAATGAAAACGGGAAAAGAATAGGATGTGAGAATTGGTCGGTGCTTCGCAAAAAGAAGATTCTTGAAATGAAAATATAGCAGCATAACTGATTCGCCCACCTTTCCTTCGTTGGTACAGAAGAAAAATGGCAGAAGTGAGTAGCATGGAGTGAGGTTTTCTTCAAGAAAGGGAAGAAAGGGCTTGAACGAGCGTTCCAGTGAAATGATGGTTGCTTTGTCCAATCCAACTTGGAGGCCACCTTACCACTGCTGGTAAAGGTGTGCATTTTGTGATACGACGGGTCATGACGGCCACACCGGGTGACAGGTGAGTCTCGACTGTAGCACCTCGCTGTGATTTGGTGGACGGCACGCGGGCCTGGATGCTTTGAAATGTCCCGCATGTAGATAGAGCGGCTAGTCATATACTCCGTCCTTTCTGGTTTATAGGGCTCAATTCAAAAATTTCACCAACCAAGGTAGATGGTGAGTGGTGGAATCCTTTTTGTAATTTGCAAAAGCACCCAATTAATGCTCTTGTTTTCTTCAAAAATGTATGTTTACCAATGTATTAATTGCAATGCATGCATGCATAAAGTACATGCATTGGTCAATTTTCTCTTAATACCTGCATGCAATTATTTAATGCACCTTCGAATCTAAACTTGTGATGGGGAACAACCAAATTGAGCCTTATAAAATGAAAAAACTAAGATTTTGAGATAAGCCCTATAAACCGGAAAGGAGGGAGTAGGAGTGCTCAATATTGTGCACCGCGACCAAGGCGGAGAGGAAAACGAGAGAACTACGTAATTAATGCATGAGTTTAATTAGGGTAGTTTTGTAAAGTATGAGATACATTTCTCCAATCGCAAAATGCCTTGGTTCATGAGATTTGAGCCCTATAAACCGGAAGGGAGGGAGTACTGCACACGGTGTAGTCCAGTCACTTGTTGAAATCTCTAGAAAGGCAAATACTCCTTTCCAGTTTACAGGGCTGTACTACTCCCTCCGTCTAGGTGTGTAAGTCATCTTATGAAAACCAAATACGTAGTCCCAAAACACTTAGGCGTGGTGCATTAACTTCTACCTTGTTTCTTGTTTCTTGACATATAAACCAATAAGAGATGAGAGGTGTGCATGCTTTTAATGACTTGCAATGGCTAGTTCATTGCATGCAATGCTATTAATTAGCAAATAAACATTGGTGACCCCAGGAGGAAATGGTGCTAAGCGCGTGGACCTATCTAGAATGAGTATAGACCAATGGATAATGGAGTTTAATTGTTAAACAATAGCAATTTTGTCTCATGCAAGAGCCTGGCTAGTACTCCAAGGAACAGCACCACACGAGCGTTCGCAACTGCCATGTTCGGGTTGCGCTTGGCTCTTCGCCTCTTCGAGAAGACGAACAATGATGTTACTCCTACTTCTATAGTATCGAATCCACTGCTGCATGTCCGTCCACCTCGTGCGGGAGGGATAGCATGTAGCGAAAGCTTCTACTTACTGCTCCTGCCTTTGCGTCTATGATAGGTGGGCCCAACAGGTGGTTGGCCCTCCTGTCATGCAGCCAAAGGCAAGTGTAGTTAAGGCACCGGAGCTCAGTCTGCGAGGGAGAGGGCATTGTAGTAATCAAATTTCTCGGTCTTGTTTGCTAGGGTTGCTCACTACGTATATATAGGCCGGAGCCTTCCCGCTTGCTTGCTAGGGTTGCTCTATTCACACACTCTCATCCTCTCCAGATCTAAACAAGATAGGGGTAGTAACACTGTCTTTCTCCCTTCAAAAAACACTGGCTTTCTATCCTCACTGCTAGTTACAGATCTGGACGTATCCCCCTCCGCCGGTGAAGGGGAGGAGGGGCAGCGTTTAAGCCGTTGTCGACAGCGAGGGAGGAGACCCACTGCCGACCGCACTGTTATCTCTGGCCGAGCGCCGGCACGGGAGGTCCTCCGATCCCTTCGTCGTTGCCTATGGACGGATCCGGCCTCCCGCCGTCCACCTATCCACATCCCGACGACCTTCAGGTATATCTTCGTTCGAAACTGCCTTAGCTCTACTTCCCTAGCTCGCTACGTCGCTGCATGTGCATCATTTTCTACCTCTCATCCCCTCTCGATCGGATGGTCCAACGTCACATATTTTTTTTCTTCTATTGTTAGAGGTAAAGCTACTTCATGGAGTCGAATCTTGTACTACTTGGTTCAAACAAGAAATAAAGTGGGGGTGGGGGAATTTAGTATGTGCATCGGACTTGGTACAAACAGGAAGCAAAGGGGGTGAAAGTAGTACAGACTGGTCATCCAACCGGTCTCTTGGTCGAAAAGGGAAATACAGGGGTAACGCTGTACACAGTGTTATGACCAGGACTAGATTTTCTATCCACACATGGGAGTAGGTGGCTAGAGTGAACAAAAATGGGACCAACCCAGATATGTTTCTTGGATGTTTGTTTCTCGGGGCAACAAACTATGAATCACCACTTTATGCCCCTGTTTACGTACATGGTGCTGGACTGCTAGTGCACCCACTGTCCCATGCCCTTATACCAAATATTTAGGCTCCGTTTGGAATAAAGGGGCAGAAAACATAGGTCTTGATGAAAATAGAGGAATAGGAAAGGAATGTAGGTATAAAACTATGGAACAGCGAACCGGAGGAAACTCTCAAGAGAATGTGTTCGGATGGACTACAAAATGTACAAATTTGTTTTTTTAGAGTAGCATGATTGGCAATATGAGATGCTATTTGTTTATTCTGCTGCACAGTGACTACTCTTGTCCTCACCTCACGTACCACACATAGGTTGATTTTTTTTATTCCGGCAACACAGCACAGCAACCTGTCTAACGCATGGTAGTGAGCGCCTGCCTCGGGCTTCCGCCAAAAAATGAGCAGCGCGTGGATGTTTCTAATCCTATGGAATCAGTACTACCAGACCAGCTTTCCTATGAAACACTATTCACCTTTCCCGTGTTCCGAACTATTGGAAGGGAAAGAATACCGTAGGAATATGTTTCTACAAAAATCCTGCACCAAATCTGTGAACCGAACGCAGCCTTAGCTGTTCTTAATCTAATGTCCCTGGTAAAAATGAAGCCATGCCACTGTTATAAGCCATGACAAGTTTAGCCAAATATTTTTGCCTATAATTGTTTGAGACTCTGACTGTTTCCTTTGTGCCTTTTTGTGCAAACAGGGATATCCAATTCACCTGGTTACTGTTGTGACCTTTTGGTGCACTGCGCAAAACTCTTCTTAAAATAAGTGACTTTTGTGTTGTTTAACTGGAATGTCAGAATGGAACAGTTGGTTCATTTTGGTGGAACTACACAAAGGGAGATCTGTGTTCCAATCCTCATCATCCATATCGACGACATAACCTTCCTTTAGGTAAGAATGATATTTAATGCATGTGTTCATCTCTATTTTCCGACTGCCATGAGAAAATAATGCTGTTTTTTACTAGTACACTTATACTCCCTCACTAACAAAACCAATTCTGAATTAGAAGGCCAATGATGTACTTGGTTTCACCAACTGGTGAGGAGAAAGAGAAACATAGCATGAAGAGGAAGAAGAAGAAGAATAAACAGTGCCAAGGCGATCTTGCTGAAGCTAGAGGCCTCAAGTCGAGGCCATTCAAGGGCTCCGGCAACGACTACCTTACATGTGAGACGATCCTCCAGGGAGCCCTGCCACTTCTGCTGTCTCACTTAATTAATTAGGAGTACTTAAGTACCACTAATTTATTACTGCCTAATTTTCCTGTTGGAGTTAAACAAATCTTTAGTAGGACCCTATGCTGAATCATGTACGTGTGTATTTTTGTCTATGGAGGTGAATCATGTGGTGGAGCAGGGAGGGAATATTATTAGTGTCATGACATAATAGTGCTATTGTTTTGCATGTCAATTTATTGCCATTGGTTCAATGACGCAATGTTTTGCGTATTGTCCATCATGAATTTGATGCTACTAGTTGACTAATATGCTAATGTCTTCCTATCCTTTCTCACTAAGCTAATGAAGGTTTCACCTTGTTCCTACTTGTGCAAACAGGGATCATGTTGTGCCAATCATACATTAAATGGAACTACACAAGACAATACAATGAACTATATCCCAGCCAGTGCTTTAACTCTGCTAGAAGTTCTTGATAATCTTTCGATATAATCTCAGCACTGGTAAACAAGAGTGATTTCAACCATACATTTGAAGTGCACAAAAATATATACTGTTGTGTGATTCCAGTGAGTTCTTTATCATCTCTTATGGGACTACATGAATAAGCTTTTTTTCTCAGGTTGGTACGGGCCTAAGGCCTTCATCCATATTAGTTTGATGTCATCTCTATTTGTATCGTGCTACTGTCATGAGAAACTCCTTTATCTTTGCACGTTAAAGTTTTGCAACCTATTATAAATGGCAATGCTTTGAGTGTTGAGTTGAGCTAATTGGCACTGATTAAATAAACTAATACCTCTCTTTAAGCAAGACTACTATGTTGCTAACTTTACCCATTAAGATAATGAGGGTGCTTCTATTTGTTAGTGTATGTTTCAGAAACTAGTCCCACTATTACAGTAATCACACTCTCTCAATATATGTGCCAACAGGGATGCTCGATTTTGGTGGAACTGCACAAAAACTTTGGGTGCTTCATTGCCTCGACAGCTTCCGTCCTTTCCTCTCAGTCGCTAAACTCCGCATACTTTCTTCCTTTGATGTCAGTCTCTTGGCTTATCTCGGCTTCCAGTCAAAGGAAATAGTAATTGATATGCTACCTCACACAGGTTGGTACTGGTGTTTATCCTGATTATTGTGCCTGTCATATGTATTGGTAATTTGGTATTGTGCTACTGTTTGCCGATTTCATAAAGGAGTAATTTGGAGCCTGAACTCACAGACAAATCATTACATCGGGTGATTTTAGTAGAACTGCACAAAATGATTAGATGTTGACAAGAAGTGCCTATATTCATTCGAGTATCAACTGGCGTCAACCAATTGTCATACTCCAAGTGTTAGGAGAGTGAACGCCAAAAATATTGCTTGGTGCATAGCCCAGAAAAACGCAGTCTAGTCTTTGGTCCCAACTTGTGCTTTTTGGTTATCGGCACATATGGTAACGAACTATATGGCATGGAGTCTAAAGATTCCAGACAAGTTGGTTGACGCTTATATTCATCTGGCACTTAATAAATCTGCACGCCAAGCATGCTCCATTTTAGTTGAACTGCACAAAAAATTTGGGTGGTTCATTTTCTCAACCGCCTCCTTTCTCGTCTGCAATGTAGAATTTTGGTGAGATACAGGACCAAGATGAGCCAGTAAACTGGTTGGATGAAAGTAGTGGCCAAGTTGCTCAAACCTCCCTCGGCACGAGGCCACTATTTGAGGATAAACCTACAAGCCAAGTTCAGATTGTCTGTGCCGCCTCTTATGTACTCGAAAGTTTACTCGTACAAGAACTAATTTTAGCAAGAAGTTCCTCCGATTCAACACCATTTACCAGTCCATACCCTAGGTAATTAAAGTTCGTCCATGGATCATATTGGCTGTGATCTCAATCATTTGGATGCATAAACATACTGAACATGTGTATATCCGAATCTTTTTGTAAATTATGTATGAATATTGTCGTGTGATCTATCAATCATTTAGATGCATAGATATGCTGAGCTTGTCTATATATGAATCTTTTGAGTTGTTGATTGTGAATGTTGGCTATGGATATGAACGTGTCCTGTGAACTTGAGTTTGATATGAATGTTTACCTTTTCTGTTGTATTTGTGTGTGAACTTGTTAGTATGCCTACTGTGGGGTATAAAACGTAGGTCTCTTATAAAAGTAATGCCGTGTCCAATTTATGTTTTCCCTTCTAACCACATTATATATATTTATATTATTACTATTATCTTATATTTTATAGAGACTTATATATACATTATAAAAACATCACAACTTATAAAAGTAAATGTTTAATGGAAGTTGGCAAGGAAAATCCTGGTTGTTTTTGACTCACAGGCAAGGAAAATCCTGGTTGTTTTTGACTCACAGGCAAGGAAAATCCTAGTTGTTTTTGACTCACAAGCAAGGAAAATCCTGGTTTTTTTTACTCACACGCAAGGAAAATCCTGGTGATTGTGAATATTTTAAGGACCAATTTAATAATAACACGCTCATTTTTATTTTGAGCAATAACTCGCTAATTTCTTAATTATATATATATATATATAAATGTGCCTCTCCGGTTTATTCTTTGATATTAATTGCTCCTTCTAACATAACATTATACGTATATATAACGAGCCAACCTAATACGTGTATTTCTAGGAAGTGCAAATGGGCTGGGATTTCTTAGAAAATATAAATGGGCATGATTGACGTGAAATTATTTGTTCACCCAGCCCAGCAAATGGACTGTACATTCTAGAAAACATGGGTTAAATATATGCCACATTTTTGCAGGCTGACATGTGGGCCAATAGCTCGAAGCCTACGCAGGGCGTTGTCAACTTGGTAACAAATGATTGTCCACAGCCATTGGATTTATATCCAACGGCCGGCATGCACCTTCAATCTCTCGTCTTCTTCCTCCAGCGTCGCCGGGACCGCTTGGTCCGGCCTCGGGCGGCTAGCGGCTCTGCTTAGCACGCATCGCTGCGAAGCGCTACCCCACCGCCGGCCAGGCTATTCCTCCACCCCTTGACACCTCCTGTTATTCTCCACAGACTACAGCCCCACGCTGCAACAGAACCAGTTATAACCCTTCTCCTCCTCTCAATCTGCGACTCCACTGCCGCGGTTTACCATCTCCGAGTCGTTCCCGTCCGGGGCCTCACCGTCGTCCACCGCCTCGCTGCGTTCGGTGCGGCCTGGTCAACAAACGAGAGTCATCGGAAGAGGACTTTACGTGGAGAGCCTGACGGCTGGGACCCACGAGGTCCATGGTCGCACGCAAGGAAAGTTCCTCCTTATTAAGCTGAAAAAAATGTTTCCTCCACCTGACAGCTGGGACCCACCGGCTGTATCTTCACACAGAAGGAAGTGCCTCCTTGTTTTGCGAAAAAAATCATTCATCCCGTTGACAGCTAGGACCCGTCAGATTTTGGTGACTGACTTGTGGGCCTACTAAGCGGACGTGTACAATCCGTAGTATATTTCGTCTATTTGCTGCTGCTGTTGTTTTCAATGTACAATCGGTAGTATATTTCGTCTGTTGGTTGAATAAATGTGTTGTTAGAACGACAAACACAATGTTTTGGAAGTCGTTGCACGTTTCGATCCTTTAGTGCCCCGTACCGTACGTAGCGCATACTATTTATTATACGGAACACATTTTTTTTTGAAACTCGAAACACATTTTCCACTTGTTGATAACATGAAACCCACTGATGAAGGCCCAATAGAGAATCCCATAATTAACTGGAAGGGAGGCTCTCACATGAATCCGGCCCAGGTACATGCTCATGGTCCCCTAAACATAAATAAGTAAATAAATAAATAAATAAATAAAGCTAAATGCTCATGCACCAGTTCTTTGGGAAAATAGCTAGCCCAGTATTTCTTTTTGAAGAATACCCAAGCTAGGCCTATTTCTTTTCTCCGAATTACTGGGCTGCAAATCTTTAAATACGAGGAGGGATGCATTCCGGCCTGGCTTAAGAGTATGGTCAATGTGTGTTAAAAGTAATATCAAAAGGGGTTGAAAATTCCAAAAAATTTATAGCAAATGGGATATAAGTTTCTTTTTTGTTTTTGTTCTTCACTGATATCTTATACGTATTTCATTGGATTTAACATGACATAGTACTAATTTATTTTTAAATTTGTTTTACTATGGCTATTAATTTTTGGATTAAGAATATTTCGTTCCCCAGCAAAAATTTGCGAATTTTCAAAATTTCCACATATTTAGTTAATTTTTTGACCCTCGTACTGACCTAAAAATGGCCAGCAATTCTAAAAATGGAAAAGGGCTGCAATAAATTCCATATGAATTAGAAAATGAGTAAAAAAATATAAAAATAATAGCAAATGGTCTGTACACACCACGGATTTCGAGGTTGACTTGTTTACGAAAGGCTTTGTCAGTGAACACACGATTCTAGCAGCAGTTAGTGTTGGATGTCCATCCAACGGCCGACGTGCTTCTTTAATCTCTGATCTTCCTGCTCCAGCCGCCTAAACTAGCGCCAGCAGGACTGCCTGCTCCCTCCTCTTGTGGCCCCCTGTGATGCCGCGCAGGCTTCCCCGGCCCACGCTACTCCCTCCGCTGGCCTGGCCGCACGCAATCAACTGCCTCCTTATTACGTGAAAAAATGATTCCTCCCACTGACATCTGGGGCGCACCGGTTGGGAGGCTAACCTGTGGGCCTACTAAGTTGACGCATACGCAGGGCTTGTCAACTTAGTCAACAAACGATTCTAGCAGCAATAACCGTTGGATTTGAATCGAACGGTCCTGCTACTTCTTCAATCGCTGCTCTTCTTGCACCAGCCGCCCAAACCAGCGTCGGGGAGACCGCCTGCTCCTGCCTCTAGTGGCCGGCTGTGCTGCCGATGAGGCCTCATCGCCCCCTACTACTCCCACCGCTAGCCAGGCCCTGCGGTGACGGCAGCCTCACACCGTAGCCGAACCAGTGAACCCTCGTACTCATCTCCGCGTGGGCATCCACTGCCGCGTCTTCCCCGGCTCCGCGTCGTCCCCTTCCTAGGCCTCACCGTCGTCCACCGCCTTGGTGCTCTCGGTGCGGCGTGGTCAACGTGGTCAACGACATTCCATCGGAAGAGTACTGTACGTGGAGAGGCTGACATATGGGTCGACGGCCACAGCCCAGGTTTTTTGTGATTTGCCAAGTAAGTCGCTCTGTCAGGTCTGTTGGACTGCAAATCTTTCAAGACAAGGAGGAGAGCTTTCTTTCGGCTGGCCGAGAAAATGGCCCATCAGTAATGATAAATGGGCTATACATTTTTAAAACACATCAAACCGGCAATTAGTTTCAAATATCTTTTTTTCATTTCGAGATTTGAAATTATTTTATGCGTGGAGAATTTGTTAGATTTTATATTGATATACATTTATTTTTAAAATCAGTTTGAATGTGAGTCGAAATTTCGGGATTAAAAACGGTTCGGACCGCACCGAAATATGCAAAATTTCGTATAATTTTTTAACTGTGGCCACAATATGGGCTGTAATGCTAACAAAAAGAATATGGGCTCCAAAAAAACCTTAATAATTAGCAAATGGGCTGTAAATTATTAGAAATAATGGCAGATGGGTTGTATGCTGTTTCCCACAGATTTGAGGCTTTCCTAAAAAAAGGTTGACGCACAAGCAGTGACTATTGGATGGACATCCAACGGCCGTCGTGCTTCTTCAATCTCTGCTCTTCCTGCTCCAGCCGCTCAAACAGGCGCCGACGGGACTGCCTGCTCCCTCCTCCCCGCGGTCGGCTCTGCTGCCGCGCAGGCCTCACCGCCCCACTATACTCCCATCGCTGGCCTAGCCATCCCTCTACTCACCCACACCTGCCGTTATTCTCCGGTGACGGCAGACGAACCAGTAAACCCTCATACAGTCGTACTCCCCTCTGCGTGGGAAACAACTGCCGAGTCTTCCCTGCCTCCATGTCGTTCCCTTCCTAGGCCTTGCCGTCGTCCACCGCCCTAGTGCTCTCGGCGCGGCCTGGTCAACGTGGTCAATGACCGACATGCATCTGAAGTGGACTTTAGTTGGAGAGGCCGACAGCTGGGTCCATGGCCACACGCAAGGAAATGCCTCCTTATTGCGCGCAAAATAATGATTCCTCCACCTGACATCTGGGACCCACCGAAAGGGCCTTTGTATTTCGTGAAAAAAATGTTACCGCCGCTGACAGCTCGGACCCACCAGCTATATCTTCGCACGCAAGGAAGTGCCTCCTTATTACGCACAAAAAAATGAATACTCCCCCTGTTAGCTGGGACCTAGTATAGTGGCAGGCTGACTTGTGGGCCTCCTAACTTGACGGGGACAGAGGGCTTTGTCAACTTAGTCAATATGCACGATTCTAGCTCCAGTGACCATACGATATCCATTCAACGACCGTCGTGCTTCTTCAACCTCTAGTCTTCTTGCTCCAGCCGCCCAAACTAGCGCCGGTCGTGCCTCGTGCTCCTGCCTCCCGTGGCCAGCTGCGATGCGGCGGAGGCCTCACCACCCCCTACTACTCCCACCGCTGTCCAGGCCATCCCTCTACTCACCCACGCCCCCTGTTACTCTGCAGCGACGGCAACCTCACACCGCAGCGAACGAGTGCCCTCGTACTCCTCTACGCGTGGGCATCCACTGCCGCGTCTTCCCCGGCACCGCGTCGTCCCCTTCCTAGGCCTCGCCGTCGTCCACCACCCCGGTGCTCTCGGCGCGGCGTTGTCAACATGGTCAGGGAATGGCTTCCCTCAGACGTGGACTGTACGTGGAAAGGCTGACAGCTGGGTCCACGGTCGCAGCAAGGAAGTGCCTCCTTATTACGTGCAAAATAATTATTCCTCCACCTGGCAGCGGGGACCCACTGGACGGGCCATCGTATTTCGCCCCCTGACTGCTGGGACCCACCAGCTACATCTTCGCATGCAAGGAAGTGCCTGACAGTTGGGACCCACCTGGTCGAAGCGTACGTAGTGTTGACATTCTGGTCGCGAACGTGTACGTACATACTAGTCGATATAGAGGCGCGCACGTGTCGTAGTAGAGGCGCGCACATGTCATAGTAGAGGCGCGCACGTTGTGCACGTACGTACAGCGGCCAGGGTGCAAGAAAGAAAATACGGCCACGTATGTGTACATACGGGCGGGGTCTCGAACGCCTACTCGCGCATACGTACGGCGAGGGCTCGTGTACATGGCTGGGTTGGAACGAAGAAACAGCATCGTCTCGTGTTCATGGGTCAGAACGGAATGTGTGGTCGTGTTCGTCGGGAGGGCTTGGACGAAAGAGGCGATGGAAACGAGGCCTGGCGTACCGCACAACGGAGGAAACGGACCTCCTACGGTCGAAACAGGGGTCCTGTTGATCGGGAGGGGTGTGGCGTACCGCAAAACAGAGGAAACGGACCTCCTACAGTCCAAACGGGGGTCCTGTTGATCGGGAGGGGTGTGGCGTATCGCAAAACAGAGGAAACGGACTTGTCTTGGAGCACTACGGTCGAAACGGGGGTCATGTTCATCGGGAGGGGTGTGGCGTACCGCAAAACGGGACTCCACGGGATACTGTTCATCTCCACCGTCGACCCCCTCCAGCCTCCACGAGCTACTGTTCATCGACCGTCAACCTCCTCCAGCCTCCACGAGCTCCTGTTCATCCAGCCTCCACCGCGCGCTACTCCACCGTCTACTGTTCAACCACCCCTCCACCATCTACTGTTCATCCAGCCCTCCACACCACGGGGTCATGTTCAACCACCCCTCCACGCACCCCTCCATCGTCTACTGTTCATCCTGCCCACCACACCACGGGGTCCTGTTCATCCACCCCTCCACGGGCACCCCTCCACCGTCTACTGTTCATCCAGCCCTCCAC
>NC_041386.1:221019624-221139585 GCF_002162155.2 Triticum dicoccoides | reverse complement strand
GATCGATCGATCGGGTTCAGTTAGCAGCACTAGCCAAGGAATCGCTCGATCGGGTTCAGTTAACAGCCATCGATCGACCGCTCGGGTTCAGTAACACCTAGCTTGCAGTGCAATCGCTCGGGTTCAGTTAGAGCCCAACGCCTCGCTTGGGTTCAGTTGGAGCCAACGCCTCGCACACACGCGCGTACGTGTACGAGAGAAACGCGCATCGCTCGGCCCTCGACCTCCCACCGTAACCGGGAACTCCCCGAAATTTTCCTCCCACTCGCTTCTACCACGGTTTTTTCCCTCATGGACGGCCCAAAGAATGTCATGCAGCTGCGTCTCCGGCCTGCCCAGGACGAAAAGCCCATTTTCTGTCATGATTTTTTGTCATAGAAGTAGGAGCCCATCACATCTATGATGATACCGGGTTTTGTCACAATTATCGTCATAGAAGTGTCATCTGTATGACAGAAAAATTTGTCGTTCGGCCCAAAATGTCACGGATGTGTCTTTTTTTTGTAGTGACTCCTCTTGCCAAGCCACCGCATCCGCAGCGACGTCGCGCCCGAGCCCCGCGGCCTCCTCTGCTTCCCGAGCACCTCCTCTTCCCGAGGCCCAAGCTCGTCCAACCTCGCGACCCCGCTGCCCGGGGCAAACCTCGCCGCCGGCAACCATTTCTAGCAGACCTCGTCCCCGCACAGCCAGCGAGGCACCAGCCTACTCAGCTCCTCCGGCTCTGCAACAACCTCGCCGAAGACCAGCGCCGCTCCACCTCGTCTCCAACTCCGGTTACGGCTCTGCCCCGCTCGCCGCTTCTCCTTCCCGTCTTCTTCTCCCGTTCCATCTGGATCCCGCTCTCAACTGCTCTCTCTTCTCCAGGAAACCTGCAGGAGCATTGTCCTCTCGTCACCACTGCCTTCCCCTCATCTCCTGTTGCAGACCATCCAAGGCCGCCCCATGGAACTCTGCCGCCAGGCCTCCTCCTCTCCTAGCCAATTCGGCGACCAGCAAGCCGGCCACGTGCCATCGCCATCAGGCCCGGACCTCCCCACCGTGCTCTCCTCCTCCTCCCTTCGTTTCCCTTTTTGTATTCCCTCTCACCTCCCGCGCCCTGCCGCTTGCTGCCTCCTCTACATCGTGCCCCGGCGACCCGCTTTGCCAAGTCGCCGCCACCATTGCCCTGCTCGGGCTCGAGCAGGACGATGCCTCGTCAGCCCCTGCGTCGACCGTTGCAGTTGGGCGTTGACCATGCCATGCCAGCGCGGGTCCACCCGCACTAGACTCGCCAGCGCAAGCCGGCCCGCTGCACCGGCCGAGCCAAGGCCAATGGGTGAGGACGCGCCCAGCTCCTCGCCTGTTCCTGTTGGGCCAGCAAGACTCGGTCTAGTAGATATTTTTTTACCTATCTGCGTTTTTCTATTTATCCAGAGAATGGTAGATTTACAGAAAACATCCCTAGCTTCATGCATTTAATAACTCACTATCCGTGCACCGGATTAAAGTTATTTATATATGAAATATGACTAGATTTCCATCTAGTTTCATAACATGCCACTTTCATGCATGTTTAAAATGTTTAAACTTGTTGTTTGTTTAATTTGCTAAAATGCCATGTTAAAAGCTTTATTTCATAACTTATAAACCGTAATTTGGTTTGTAATAAACTTTATATGTAAATGGGGTAGGAAAATGCCTAGTTTAACATGGTGTACTCATATAGCAAGTTTAACAACTCTAAAATATGCTTTAGGATAGAACAGTACCAAATCTAATATATGCTCATGGGGATTTACCAGAATTGTTGTTTGTTGCTTCCGACCTCATTTAAACTTGCCTAGATAGGTAGTTTTGTTGTGCTTCACCCCTTGCCATGTTTAATAACATTTAACATTGTTGGGTACATAAACGAGAGAGAACTAAATAATTGACGTGGTGTTTCGTGAATATGCAACAGAGTTGCATATTGAGCTCCACTTAATTTGTAGGATTGCTTGTGCATTTTGCCATGCCATGCCTCATTAAACCGGACATGCATCATACTTGGTTGTGCATCATGCCATGTTTATGTGATGGTTGTTTACTATGTTGCTTGCTTCTTTCTGGGTAGCTTCTCTCGTTAGCTTCGATTCCGTTCCGGAGTTGTGAGGATCTGTTCGACTACGTCCATTTGTCTTATGCATGGACTCATTCTTCTTCCTTGCAGGACCTCAGGCAAGATGATCATACCCTCGAAATCACTTCTAACTTTGCTTGCTAGTTGTTCTTTCTATCGCTATGTCGCGCTACCTACCACTTGCTATATCATGCTTCCCATATTGCCATGTCAAGCCTCTAACCCACCTTTCCTAGCAAACCGTTGTTTGGCTATGTTACCGCTTTTGCTCAGCCCCTCATATAGCGTTGCTAGTTGTAGGTGAAGATGAAGTTTGTTCTATGTCGGAACATGGATATTGTTGGGATATCATTATTATATCTTATTTACTTTAATGCACCTATATACTTGGTAAAGGGTGGAAGGCTCGGCCTTATGCCTGGTGTTTTGTTCCACTCTTGCCACCCAAGTTTCCGTCATACCGGTGTTATGTTCCTTGATTTTGTGTTCCTTACGTGGTTGGGTGTTATGGGGACCCCTTGACAGTTCACTTTGAATAAAACTCCTCCAGCAAGGCCCAACCTTGGTTTTACATTTGCCTAACAACCTATTACCCTTCCCTTGGGTCGGCCAACCCGAGGGTCATCTTTATTTTAACCCCCCCCCCCCCGGGGCCAGTGCTTCTCTAAGTGCTGGTCTGAACCGGGCAGCATGCGGGGCCACCTCGAGGCAACTTGAGGGTTGGTTTTACTCATAGCTTGACCTATCCGATGTTGTCCTGAGAATGAAATATATGCAGCTCCTATCGGGATTGTCGGCACATTGTGTGGCTTTGCTGGTCTTGTTTTACCATTGTCAAAATGTCTTGTAACCGGGATTCCGAGACTGATCGGGTCTTCCCGGGAGAAGAAATATCCTTCGTTGACCGTGAGATCTTGTGATGGGCTAAGTTGGGACACCCCTGCAGGGTATAAACTTTCGAGAGCCGTGCCCGCGGTTATGTGGCAGACGGGAATTTTTCAATGTCCGATTGTAGAGAACTTCACACTTAACTTAATTAAAATGCATCAACCGCGTGTGTAGACGTGATGGTCTCTTCTTGGCGGAGTCCAGGAAGTGAACACAGTTCTTGTGTTATGCTTGAACGTAAGTAGATTCAGGATCACTTCTTGATCACTTCTAGTTCCCGACTGTTGCATTGCTTCTCTTCTCGCTCTTATTTGCGTGTGTTAGCCACCATATATGCTTAGTGCTTGATGTAGCAACACCTCATTGCCTTATCCTACCCATAAGCTTAAATAGTCTTGATCTCGCGGGTGTGAGATTGTTGAGTCCTTGTGACTCACAGATACTTCCAAACAGTTGCACGTGCCGATGATACCAGTGCAGGTAGCGCAACCGAGCTCAAGTGGGAGCTCGATGAAGATCTTGATTGTTGTTTTGGTGTCTTTTCCGGTTGATCAGTAGTGGTGCCCAATTGGGACGATCGGGAATCTAGCATTTGGGGTTGTATTCTTTTATTTTGGTTCCGTAGTCGGACCTTGATTGTACTCTGGATGATGTATGTTTAACATTTTATTTGTGTGAAGTGGCGATTGTAAGCCAACTCTTTACCCCTTTCTTATTCAGTACATGGGATGTTTGAAGATTACCCCTCTTGCAACAAACCTACCATGTCGCTATGCCTCTATGTCGTGCCCTGACACGTCGGAGATATAGCCGCATTGTGGGTGTTACAAGTTGGTATCAGAGCCTTCCCCGACTTAGGAGCCCCCTGCTTGATCGAATCGCTGACGTTGTTGAGTCTAGAACAAAATGTTTTGAGTCTTAGGATTATATATATTGCAGGGTAGGATTCTTTTTACTCCTCAGTCCCTTCGTCGCTCTGGTGAGGCCTCTTGACATAGAAGTTTTGACTCTTCTCTCCTCAAATTTCACGAAAAAAAATTTAGGATCACGCGCGTATCTTGGAATCGTTCTGATAGTCTTGTGACGAGAACATTGTTCTTGGTGCCTCCTGACATTTAGGGGTTGTGGCAGTGTCCCGGGGAGTTGAGCTCCGAGGTGTTGTCGTCACAATTTTATCGTTGTAGTTCTGGAATACCTGAGTTTCGCCGACATCGAAAATCTCTTTTATGTAGTTGTTGGTGAGATAACCTCGACACCACCTAGTACTGGGGCGGGAGTTTGGGAGTATTGCCATAACTCGTATAACGGATGCTTTTCGAAGGTTGAGGTACACGATTTCCGAAGGTTTTTGGTTATGTGTTGAAGGATGGATACATCTGGATGTAGGTATTATTAGTTTGGGTGAGATATTATGCTTCCCCTATATCCCCAACACCTGATTGCATAAACAGAAAGTTTCGTGAGTTTATAAGTGGGAATTCAAGTAGCTCCTAGAATAATCTTTCCAAGAGACACATGATACGATATGGGATCTATCATATGTTTGTTTTCGACTTATTTTGCAAGCCAATCCTTTGTTTTTGTTTTGATTGTGGTATTCGAGTTGCTTCAATGTCAAGTGTTAATTCCATACCTTTCCTAAGCGGTGTTCTCATATTTCTATGTGAATACTAATCCTTCATGATAACCGAGATTGGCATGTCAATCTTTTTCAACCGGCGTGTTTCTCTTCAAGTGGATCCGATCATTTGCAACATCCACAAGATCAACTCAAAGTCTTCTCAACGTTATTTGTTTCATCCGTCCCAAGTTGTTTTGTTTTTCCCACCCTCCCCCTTTTTTTCTTACAGGACTCAGATTTCTTAATCAAATATCCATCTTATTGATGGGAAGTCTCTCCATTCTTTTCCATCAATGTTCTTATCTGGTGGTTCTCAGGAAGATGCTAACGGAGCTTCAAGTTCATCATTCTTCGTTCTCTTTCTTCTCTGGTGGTTGCAATTCAAGATTTTGGTGTTGATTATATCCCTTTCCTCATTTCAAATGTTTTCTCATGCCGGTGCACCTCTTAATCATTCACTTCTCGCTTTCCATTTGTTCCGGAGTGCTAAAGATATCTCAGAAGTTTTGTGTCTCCATTATCAATCCGTTCAAGATACCTCGAGGTTGTTATCTCATTCAAGCCATTTAATTCAACCGGTGCAATCTCTCTTTTCAAGTAATCATTCCAACGGTGCTTCTCTTGAGTGGGCCCTAAGCCACAGGTCTTTTCTCAGGATCTTACCTGACTCTTCAAATTTCCTGGAGTTACTCTCAAATTCTTCTCCAAGTTTGACGTAACAATGAATTATCATTAGTCATATGTATTTCTCCAAGATCTGTCAAATTCTTTTCATTGTTGGCTCAACCTTTTTATTCGTCATCCCGGAGTATCTCAAAAATTCATGGTGGTGTTTCTCGTCGTCATTCTCAGATTTGAAGACCGAAGAAGATTTTTCTCTCAATATTGCTCCATTCTCTTCAAGATTCATGGTTCTAGCTTGATGCCATCCTCTCATAAGTGTTTTCGATTGTGAGATTTATTTTCACCCATCCGGAGCATTTCAGGGGTCTTTTCAGTTTGTTTCTCCGAAGGCCATCATTTCGGGTTTATTCATTCCAACTTTCAGCTCTTGTTCTCCAAATCTTACCTGTGCATCGTTCAAGTTTTCTCTAATCAGATCGTGATCTCTTCGTTCTCATGTATCTAAATTCCCTCAAGTATCAACGTCGTTTTCTAATTCCTCCCGGTGATTTGTTCATTTTTTCTTCAATCGTTTTCAATTCGTATGGTGGTTCATTCAAGAGTTCTATTCCTTGGTTCTCATATCAATTCATTCGTTCTTTCAAATTCCTAACGGTGGTTCATTGAAGTCTTTTCTCAAGTTTGCTCTATATCTCTCCTTTATCATTTCCAATGAGAATGAGTAGTAGGCCAAATCTGTTCCTTGTCATCAATTTAATTGATGAAGGATAAGCATAATGTAATTCTTATTCTTGTTTCATCCAAGTGATCTAGTTTCTTCTTTCCAGAGTTTGTTCGTGATATCAATTTGTCGGTACTAAGTTGTTCATCTTTCATTTCCTGGAGTTCCAAGATCTCTCAACTATATCACCACGAAGATTCATCTAAATCATTGCAAGGATTCACCTTGTATTTTCAACTTCTCCTTCCTTTCGTTTGATACTTTTTTTACCGGAGTTAGTAATTGAGGCTCTACATGGTGGTTCATCAAGGATTCTTTTCATTCTTCAATTGTTCTTCAAGTTTTCTCTCGTACTTAAGTTCCACCAAGCTATACTCAAAAATAAACATGGTGTTAAACACATGTCTTGTTTTGAGGAGTTCAAGCATTCTTCATCTTGCATTCCGAAGTGCAATTCTTTCATATCTCATCTTTTGAGGTGGTTTTATGTCATTGTTGATAATTTCCCTTTGTGTCTCATGATTCACAAGTTTTCCAAGAGTGACATATCTAAATCCATCATTTTCTCTTCGCTCAAGACATTTTTTTCAATCCATCAATCTCTTCATTGGAGTTATCTTTGGTTATATTCCACCTAAAGTTTTCCCTAAGGATTGTTGCTATTTATGATGATTATAAATGACCCAAGTTCTTCATTTATCCTCCTGGTAAAATAAGTTTCTCGTCCCCTTGTTCATGTCAATCCAATCTATTGTTTTTCGTTAGTGGTAGAATTTCACCTCAAGTTTTGGGATGTTTCCCGTAAGCCCACAACAATTTTATTCTTTTCATTGTTCATTTTCCAACAACTCCGTTCAATCCTTATTTTTAAGGATGCTCTCTCAAATTCATTTGAGGTAGAACATGTTGTTTTCTTCTCCATTCTTTTCATTGCATTCTTTCATTTCTTCCGGAGGTATTGTGATGATGCTCTCTTCACTCTTCACTCATCATCTCGTATTGTGAAGATCATGTTCTTTCTTTTGCTTATCCATTCAACCAGAGTGTCGTGTCCTTCATTCTAGTTCTCTCATCTTATCAAGTTTTGCCTCCCTTCTCAACCGGAGTGCTGTCTGAAATCTTTCTTACCCCTTGTGCCATTCTTTCGATAGTTTCGGAGGCATCATCTTGTCAAGTTCATGTTCAACTCCTTCCATTTACAGTCGGAGTGCTGCCCAAATTATATCATTCTTATTCCTTCTCTATCTTGTTTTAACAGGAGTGGTTTCAATATCTATCTTGGCACTTAACCTCAAGGTTTTTCGTAATGTTCTTTGTTCCTCTTTTCTAACGGAGTGTTTTCGACTTTGTTCATCTTCGTTGTATTCTTTCTTTCAATTTCCTCAACCTCGCAAGGTTCTTTGGTTTCACTCATTTGTCAAAGAAGCAACTTAGTTTTACCTCTTCTCTTCCTCTTCCATTTCTCTCCGGTGCCATCCTAAATCTCGGGACGAGATCCTCTTGTAGTGGTGGAGTGTTGTGACGCCCCGAGACCGTTGTGCCAGGTGTCTTCCAGTTATTCGCTGTTGTTGCCTTGTCTTTCGCTTGCGTGTTGCATCTTGCCATGTCATCATGTGCATTGCATCATCATGTTTCCAAAACTTGCATTCGTCCGGGTCTCCCAGTTCTTTCCATTGTCCGTTCTGAGCCGAGACACACTTGCACGCGCCCGCGGCACGTCCGTAATAGTATTTTATAAGTGGTCGGAAAATTTTCTCGGAATGGGATGAAAGTTGGCGTGCAGTGTTGTTTTGTTGTTAGTAGGCCGCCTGCCAAGTTTCATCGCATTCTGAGTTTGTTTGACGCCCCAGTGGATAACTATAGTGACAATATAGTCGGTCAAAACGTCGGACGTTTTCGGTCTCCGAAAACTGCTGTCGGGCCTCTCTCTCTTCTCTCCCGCAGCCCTCGGCCTCCTACACAGTCAGAACCATCCCACTTGGCCTACCTATCCCCCCTCTCGATCGGAGGCTCCGAAAACCCCTCCTAGCCCCCCTTACCTCCGTGGCCTTTTGTCGGACCCCCCCCTCTCCGCACAGTTCTCAGACCCCCTCGCGCGTCCAAAAAACTTCCCCGAACCCGACCGGGCACTCGTGACCGTTGAGTCCTGATCGTCACCAAACATCCCTAAAGCATCCCCATTTCCTTATTTGGACTCCCCAACCTATTTATCTCGACCGTTCGATCTAAATCGGAGGGTCCAAATAGCCCATAATCTCATTGCAATATATATAATGGCCAAACCTAACTTCTAGGGAGTTTGTCCCAATAATCCCCTCAACTGCCGCTGCCAGTCCTCTTCTTCCTCGGGATCTTCCCCGATCCACTCGCAGCCACAGCCTACTCCCCTCGATCTCCTGGTTCGTGAATCAAGCCAACCCATCGCCGCATTCTCCGACTCCTCCTGCCGAGCCACCACATCCGCAGTGACGCCACGCCCGAGCCCTGCTACCTCATATGCTTCCCGAGCACCTCCTCTTCCTGAGGCCCGAGCTCATCCAACCTCGCGACCCCGCTGCCCAGGGCGAACCTCACCGCCGGCAACCACTTCCAGCAGTCCTCGTCCCCGCACAACCCGCGAGGCACCGGCCTACTCAGCTCCTCTGGCTCTGCAGAAACCTCCCCGGAGACTAGCGCCACTCCACCTCGTCTCCAACTCCGGTTACGGCTCTGCCCTGCTCCCTGCTTCTCCTTCCCGTCTTCTTCTCCCATTCCCTCTGGATCCCGCTCTCACCTGCTCTCTCTTCTCTAGGAAACAAGCAGTAGCATCGTCCTCTCGTCGCCGCTGCCTTCCCCTCGTCTCCTGTTGCAGACCACCCAAGGACGCACCATGGAACTCTGCCGCCAGGCCTCCTCCTCGCCTAGCCACTCCGGCGACCAGCAAGCCGGCCACGTGCCATCGCCATCTGGCCCGGACCTCCCCACTGTGCTCTCCTCCTCCTCCCTTTGTTTCCCTTTTCGTTTTACCTCTCACCTCCCTCTGCTCTGCATCATCAGGAACGAGCAGCCATGGATATTCCCTGGTGCTCGAGGATGCAAGCCGCCGCCATTTGCCTTGTGGCTGGCCTGCCTCCTTGTTCGGATCTGGCTGATCTTCCCGCGCCCTACCGCCTTCTGCCTCCTCTGCATCTTGCCCCGGCGACCCGCTTTGCCAAGCCGCCGCCACCATTGCTCTGCTCAGGCTCGAGCAAGATGATGCCTCGTCAGCCCCTGCATTGACTGCTGCAGCTGGGCGTTGACCACGCCAAGCCAGCGTGAGGCCACCCACGCTAGATCTGCTAGCGCAAGCCGGCCCGCTTCACCGGTCGGGCCAAGGCCCATGGGTGAGGACGCGCCCAGCCCCTCCCATGTTCCTGTTGGACCAGCAAGACTCGGTCCAGTAGATGTTTTTTTACATGTCTGTGTTTTGCTATTTATCCAGAGAACGGCAAATTTACAGAAAACCCCCCTAGCTTCATGCATTTAATAACTCATCATCCGTGCACCAGATTAAAATGATTTATATATGAAATATGAGTAGATTTTCATCTAGTTTCATAATATGCCATGCATGTTTAAAATTTTTAAACTTGTTGTTTGTTTAATTTGCTAAAATACCATGTTAAAAAGCTTTATTTCATAACTAATAAACCGTAACTCGGCTTGTAATAAACTTTATATGTAAATGGGGTAGGAAAATTCCTAGTTTAACATGGTGTACTCATCTTGCATGTTTAACAACTCTAAAATATGCTTTAGGACAGAATAGTACCAAATATAATATATGCTCATGGGGATTTACCGGAATTGTCGTTCATTGTTTCCGGCCTCATTTAAACTTGCCTAGATAGGTAGTTTTGTTGTGCTTCACCCCTTGCCATGTTTAATAACATTTAACATTGTTGGGTACATAAACGAGAGAGAACTAAATAATTGACATGGTGTTTCGTCAATATGCAACGGAGTTGCATATTGAGCTCCACTTAATTTGTAGGATTTCTTGTGCATTTTGCCATGCCATGCCTCATTAAACCGGACATGCATCATACTTGGTTGTGCATCATGCCATGTTTATGTGATGGTTGTTTATTATGTTGCTTGCTTCTTTCCGGGTAGCTTCTCTCGTTAGTTTCGATTCCGTTCTGGAGTTGTGAGGATCCATTTGACTACGTCCGTTTGTATTCTTCATGGACTCGTTCTTCTTCCTTGCGGGATCTAAGGCAAGATGATCATACCCTCAAAATCACTTCTATCTTTGCTTGCTAGTTGTTCATTCTATCGCTATGTCGCGCTACCTACCACTTGCTATATCATGCCTCCCATATTGCCATGTCAAGCCTCTAACCCACCTTTCCTAGCAAACCGTTGTAGTGTTGCTAGTTGTGGGTGAAGATGAAGTTTGTTCCATGTCGGAACATGGATATTGTTGGGATATCATTATTATATCTTATTTACTTTAATGCACCTATATAGTTGGTAAAGGATGGAAGTGCCTTATGCCTGATTTTGTTCCACTCTTGCCGCCCTAGTTTCCCTCATACAGGTGTTATGTTCCTTGATTTTGCATTCCTTATGCGGTTGGGTGTTATGGGGACCCCTTGACAGTTTGCTTTGAATAAAACTCCTCCAGCAAGGCCCAACCTTGGTTTTACATTTGCCTAACAACCTATTTCCCTTCCCTTGGGTCGGCCAACCCAAGGGTCATCTTTATTTTAACCCCCCCGGGCCAGTGCTTCTCTAAGTGTTGGTCCGGACCGGGTAGCCTGCAGGGCCACCTTGGGGCAACTTGAGGGTTGGTTTTACTCGTAACTTGACCTATCCGGTGTTGCCCTGAGAACGAGATATGTGCAGATCCTATCGGCATTGTCGGCACATCGGGTGGCTTTGCTGGTCTTGTTTTACCATTGTCGAAATGTCTTGTAAATAGGATTCTGAGACTGATCGGGTCTTCCCGGGAGAAGGAATATCCTTCATTGACCGTGAGAGCTTGTGATGGGCTTAGTTGGGACACACTTGTAGGGTATAAACTTTTGAGAGCCGTGCCCATGGTTATGTGGTAGATGGGAATTTGTTAATGCCCGGTTGTAGAGAACTTGACACTTAACTTAATTAAAATGCATCAACCGCGTGTGTAGCCGTGATGGTCTCTTCTCGACGGAGTCCGGGAAGTGAAAACGGTTCTTGTGTTATGCTTGAACGTAAGTAGATTCAGGATCACTTCTTGATCACTTCTAGTTCACGACCGTTGCATTGCTTCTCTTTTCGCTCTTATTTGCATATGTTAGCCACCATATATGGTTAGTGCTTGCTGCAGCTCCACCTCATTACCTTATCCTACCCATAAGCTTAAACAGTCTTCATCTCGCGGGTGTGAGATTGTTGAGTCCTTGTGACTCACAGATACTTGTAAACAATTGCAAGTGCCGATGATACCAGTGCAGGTGGTGCAACCGATCTCGAGTGCAAGCTCGATGAAGATGTTGATCGTTGTTTTGGTGTCTCTTCCGGTTGATCAGTAGTGGTGCCCAGTTGGGATGATCGGGATCTACCATTTTGGGTTGTCTTCTTTTATTTTGGTTCCGTAGTCGGACCTTGATTGTACTCTGGATGATGTATGTTTAACTTGTATTTGTGTGAAGTGGCAATTTTAAGCCAACTCTTTATCCCTTTCTTATTCAGTACATGGGATGTGTGAAGATTACCCCTCTTGCGACAATCCTACCATGTGGCTATGCCTCTAAGTCGTGCCCCGACACGTGGGAGATATAGCCGCATTGTGGGTGTTACAATCAACTCATCTGGCGAACACCAGTTCGGGCTCTTCTCAACCCAGGAGGTGAGTCGCATGGGAGCGCCGGAGTTAAATTCGGCAGCTGCGGCCCAGGTGGCGCCGCAGGGTTCTGTGCTGCAGAACCATTGTTTCTGCCATTCCTTGACAGTCTCCACAAAAGTGCCTTTGGCCAGGAGACATTGGTCAACTTACTCACAATGGCGCCTCCACACTCTGCGTGCTGGCCATCCACCAGCTTCGGCTTCACATTGAAGACAGTGATCCACAGCCCGAAGTGGGGTTGGATGCGGAGGAAGGCCTCACACACGACTAAGAATGTCGAGATGTTGAGGAAAGAGTTCGGGGATAGATCATGGAAGTCTATCCCGTAATAGTACATCAGCTCGGGGACGAAAGGGTGGAGTGGAAACCCTAGCCCGCGTAGGAAATGAGGGATGAATACCACCCTCTCGTTGGGCTATAGTGTGGGGACGACTTGCTTCTGGGCTGGAAGACGGTGGGCGATTTCCTTTGCCAGATACCCGGCCGCCCGAAGCTCGGTAATGTCCTTCTCCTTGACGGTGGAGGCCATCCACTTGCCTTGACCTCCGGATCCGGACACGGTTGAGTGCTTGCTTGAGTGGGAAAGAGGAGAACTTGGGCGCTAGAGCTCAAGAGTGGAAGGGCAGAGGAAGAGAGAAGGCATGGGATAAGAAGGGGAATCCTTATCCCCTTATAAAGGCAGTGAATATCGAACGCCTCCCCACTCGCCCTAAAACTTGCCTATTCCCAAGGGATGTGTAAACGGCATGGTTGGGTTACCCATGCCCGTATAAATGAGAACCCCGCAATAAGGGGACACGATCTCTGCTTTGACAAGACGTGCCAATGGAAACCGCATCTCGAAGCGTGGAACGGCGGACAAAAACGGTTCAATATAGTGACCGAACAGACGTGATGTCATCTTGCAAAAAGTTGTTAGCAGATGGGACTCGTGAAATATTATATTCCCTGTGGTTGTGTGTGGTACTTGTGTTGCAGATCTAGACACCTTCGTTTTATCCAAAGACTATCTTGGAGTATTCGTAAAGTGGAACCCGTCTTGCAATGCCGAAGACAATCTGCGCGCCGGATACATCGTCATAGAAGCCTGGTTCAGGGGCTACTGAGGGAGTCCTGGACTAAGGGGTCCTCGGGCATCTGACCTATTGGATATGGGTCAGACTGTTGGGCCGTGAAGATACGAAGACCGAAGACTCTACCCGTGTCCGGATAGGACTCTCCTTGGCATGGAAGGCAAGCTGGGGATCAACTATGAAGATTCCTTTCTCTATAACCGACCTTGTGTAACCCTAGATCCCTCTTGTGTCTATATAAACCAGAGGGCTGGGTCTGTAGATTGACCCCCGAATAATCATAGCTTGACTAGACTTTTAGGGTTTAACCATTATGATCTCGTGATAGATCAACTCTTGCAATACTCATATTCATCTAGATCAATCAAGCAGGAAGAAGGGTATTACCGCCATAGAGAGGGCCCGAACCTGGGTAAACATTGTGTCCCCCGTCTCCTGTTACCATCGATCCTAGACGCATAGTTCGGGACCCCCTACCCGAGATCCTCCGGTTTGGACAACGACAGGAGGTCCCCAGACTTGCCTACCTACGACTCACAGCGTGGCTCCATCAGCGGTCCTGTACGGCCCATCTTCACTAGAAACACTCAAGACCCTCGCGAGGGGCCAGGCCTCGTGACGCGGATGACGCAAGACCTCCTCAGGGGTAGCCTCACCAGGCTGGCTCGCGAGGAGCGGAGAGATCAAGGCAAGGGACACCTCGAGAGGTTTGTGTGACGCAAGCCATGACGACTAGAGCCAGGCGGGCGCCAGTGCACACAATGTCCTTGTTTCCTCTTTGGTGCTAAAGAGGCAAGCGCAGGCGAGGAGTCCCAAGGAATTAGGAAAATGTTTCCATATCGGTGCAACGAGACCAAGACCAGCAGGACAGTAGGACGGAGGTCACCGTGGAACCCAAGACAATGTCACCACCAGAGCCTTTGGCAGGCGAAGACCATCTTTTGTCAGGATAGCTTGTACTAGCTGCCGCCTTCAAAATGGCCATTGTGGGATCCCTTCCCACCTAATATTTGGGAAGAGGACCCGGGCCTCCATATATAGGACTAGCCACCACCGTATGGAGGCATCTCATCTTGGACCAGATTCATTCCACCAAAGCCACCACACTCACCAAGCACAAGAGCACCTCTCCTAAGGAGGCTATTCTTCCCTTGTAATTGTTCATCCTCAGCCCAAGAGGCAATCCACCACACCACACTGGAGTAGGGTATTACACCACATCGGTGGCCCAAACCAGTATAAACTCTTGTGTCTCATGTTCTTTGGATTCGTCGAGCTAGGCCGTGAGATCATGATGTGTGCGAGCTAGAGAGGGGGAGAGATCTTCGTGCGCACCCCAGTGTTCGAACCTCAAGGGTTTTGCCGGAACCCGAAATCCGACAGCCCTGTCTGTAAGAAGCACTTGACTGCTTCAGGGAGGCTGGTCTTCTACCATTTGTCACAAACAAGGAGCACTGGAATGAAGAATTGCTGCTACAATTCTATACAACACTTCATATTCGCTGCTACAATAGGGATACGAAGACATGGATCCTTGAGTGGATGACAGGGGATGTGCATCATTAAGCCAAAGCTCAAGACATTATCGAGCTTACTTCCCTGCCCAATCCATGTGAATTGTATGAGCCTAGTTGTCAGCTTCACCGCAATGAACTGCAGAGTATCTTTTAGAGACCTGAACCCAATATGAGTCAGATGCTCAGTATAATAAAGCCACTGCCTCAAGATGCTGAATATCCCAAGGAATTCTTCATCAAAGACCACGAGTACTTGCCCTGCACAGTTTATCATATTCCGTGGCGTACTCTATGGCCCATCAAGGGACACTCAGCTGAAGCCAAACTTGAAGGAGCCATGAAGACTTTGGTATTCTATATTGTCAATGGCATCAGATTCAATACCCAGGATTTCTTCATCGGACAACTTGTTGTATCTAGGATTGATCTGTTTGGCCTGAAGTTCTATGCTCCATGGGTGATGCGCCGGATCAAGCTCCACTCTTCTGTTGACTATCAGCCCTCAGCGTGCAACCATCTTGTGTCGGCGTTCTAGGAACGGGGGTCCCCAGACTTGCCTGCCTGCGGCCTACGGCGTGGATCAAGTGGGGGCCCAGCACGGCCCGTCTTCATTAGCCCAAGCTCAAGACCCTCGCGAGGGTCCATGCCTCGCGGGGCGGATGACAGGAAGCTTCCTCAAGAGCGGCCTCATCAGGAAGGCTCACGAGGAGGTGGAGAGATCAATGCGAGGGTACCTCGCGAGGATCCCATGACGCAAGCCATCACGATCAAGGCCAGGCGGGCGCTGGCCTGCATAGGGTCCTTGTTTCCTCTTTGGTGCAAAGGGGGCAAGAACAGGCCAATGTATCAGGCAAAGGTTACCATTCCGGTGCAACGAGACCAAGACCAGCCGGACGGCCGGACGAAGGTCACCGTGGAGCCCAAGACGGCGTCATCAGCAGTGCTTTTGGCAGCTGAAGACCACCTTTGGTCAGGATAACTTGTACTAGATGTTCCCCTTCAAAATGGCCAATTGTTGGCGCCCTTCCCGCTCAATTATTCGGGGAGAGGCCCAGGGCCTCTATAAATAGAGCTAGCCTCCACAAGGAGAAGGGGGGACGGGCAGCAGCAGCGGCAACGAAGAGAGAAATCTGGTAGAACCCTAGCAGAGAGAGAGAGAGAACCCAGTAGAGACTAAGTAGAACACACCACATCAGCTCAAGAACACCCCTCGCGAGGTTGTTCTTCCCTTGTACTATTCATCATTAGCCCCTGAGGCAATCCACCACACCACACACTGGAGTAGGTATTACACCACAACGGTGGCCCAAACCAGTATAAACCTCGTGTCTCTTGTGTTGCTCATCATTTTCATATTAGTTCGCACGAGAGGATCAAACGTAGATTGGTAGGGGAGAGATCTCCGTGCGCACCCCAGTGTTCGAACCTCAAGGGTCTGCCGGAACCCGAAACCCGACATTTGGCGTGCCAGGTAGGGGTGCGCCGGAACCCGAAATCCGACATCTTGTCTTCCTTCCTGAGGTTGATCTGTCCGTCGAAGCCATCTACCTAGAGCCTGCCAAGCAACCTCTATATCTTCACAATGTTCATCATCAAAGCTTCACACAACCAATTGAAGGAATTCATGTCCCCAATGCTGCAACTCCATCCTATCCTTTGGCTGGCAATATGCGTGTGCCCCATTGTGCAAACACCGAAGCCACTGACAGTACTATTGCCCAGAGGCCTCGGAAGCGTTCTCGTGTACTAAATGACCGAGAGCTTCTTGTGGCCTTACATCAGAAGCAGGATAAGCATCATGACTGGCTCAAGCGTCAGATGCAGAATATCTTAGTGGACGTCAATCACATTAGAAACTTGGCCACCAAGAACTCGTTTGTTGCCCATGAAGCCTGTCGGCGGTCTTGGAAGAGTCTCACACTACTATGTCCTTAAGACGATCTTTGCAAAGATGGCTTCACTAAGGGCTTCAAATTTGATTCCAGACCTCCACGCAATGCAAGCTGGCGCCGCACTCCCTCAATTGAAGATTCTGAGCATTCATCTTCGGCTGCAACTGTTGTTGCGAGAGTGATCGATGAAGAAGACGACGCCACTTCACCAACCATGGCTTCTCAGTATCTCGACACTGCATCAGGCCCATCTGCACCACCAAACTCCAGCGTCGACCCTGCACCTACATCTACTCCTGATGGGAATGAGTAGATACTCTATGTCTTCAAACCTTTTTCATCATTACTGACAAAAGGGGGAGAAGCATATGAGTTGATAGTCTTCAAGCGGGTCCTTATGGGTGGTTGCATTATTTGTTGCTAAGTCTTTACAACTCTCGCCTTTTGAAGCATTTGGTTGTTTGAGTTGTAACACTTAAACTCAATGGTCGTCTGCTACTTTATTCCGCTACCTTGTGATGCGATGATAAATCCCGCATGAAGCCATTCCGCATATGTCCATTTTTCATTATGCATGTTTTATCTTCGTTATCTCTTTATATGCATGATGAATTGTCTTCATAAGTTGAAGAGGATCTCCACAAAGTAAAACCCGCCATGTGCATTTGCATTCAAAAGAAAACTACTTATATGCACATCTTCAGGGGGAGCCTTTTGCTATTTATGAAGACAATGCCTTTATCCTTAACTCTCACATACTTTTAGCCCCGTTGAAAACTTCAACCAGTTTGTCATCGATCACCAAAAGGGGGAGATTGTAAGTGCATCTAGTGCCACCCCTAGTTGGTTTTCGAGTATTGACGGCAAATTTGGTTGAGGGACTAATGTGTTTGTGAGAATTGCAGGATAACATAGGTAGTAGTCCCTTATTGATTCAGTTTACCTACCAGAGATGACCCCTAAAAATTTGTGAAGACATTGAAGACAATGGTGGTTTGTGAAGGCATTCACAGTGAATATTATGATATGAGAAGACATTCATGTGAAGACTATGGAGTACGAAGACATACTTGTTTTGTAGTTTCCTTTTCCTCTTTGTTGAGTCGTAGGAACCACCGTACTGTTAAGTGGAGTCCAAGTGAACAAAGTTAGAGTGACTGAAGTGGTGCTCTACCAAAATCCTATGCCTTTGAGCGAAGACAATGATAACAAATCTTATCCAGAGCTGGATGAGTCAGCTTTACTTGTAGCCCAAGTCAAGCTGTCGCGTGTGTTTGAAATCCGACCGTTGGACACGTGTCGGTTCCTTAGTGACCCGGGGTCATTTCCGACAAATCAGGTCGGGTTGCCTCCTGGCTATAAATAGCCCGCCCCCTACATCATAAATTGGTGGCTGCTCAGAGTTAGTGCATGGCTTTTGTCGTTTGAGAGCAACCCACCTCTGAAGCATTTGAGAGAGAGATCCTTGCGAGGACAGAGCCCAAAACACCCAGAGCCAAAGAGTGTTAGGCATCACTGAAGTCTTTCTGTCTGCGTGACCTGAAGACTTGTTACACTTGAGGACTGTGAATCCTCCAGCCGTTAGGCGTCGCGTTCTGAGCATCCAAGAGCCATTGTGGATTGTCGGTGAACGAAGTCTGTGAAGGTTTGGAAGTCTACCTTGAATACTTACCAAAGTGATTGGGTGAGGACTAGGTGTCCTTAGCTCAATGGGAATAAGGTGAAGATGTGATCTCCTGAGTTATATCTCTGCCTCCCTAACCAGATGTACATTTGTCACAGCAACTGGAACTGGTCTACCAAATCCCTGTCTTAACCAAGCAACTAGTTCTATCTCCCACTTCCCTTTACTTTACAGTTTGTCTTCGTGAAGTCATTGCCTGCTTGTCTGATCTGATTAACTTCACTGAGTGAAGACTGTTTACTGTTTGGCTTCATACTGTCTTCCATCCTAATCCATACTACCTAGCTACTGATTGTCTTCGTGCTCTCATATCATTGATTACTTGACTATGGTTTCTCTAGGGTAGTCTACTTTCCGCTGCATATCAATAGGATCATCTCTACTGGTTGTCTTCAAAGACCTCGCGTTTTGAAGACTTTCATGAAAATCGCCTATTCACCCCCCTCTAGTCGATGACTAGCAGGTCATTTTCACCGCAGAGGGGATGTACGGCGCCTCTATATCAGGCCAGGTCACGACGTAGTTTGGATGGAGTCTGTCTGCGGCTTTTGGCCCGGGCGTGATTATGCTTGTCATGTTTGGCTTGATAGCCGTCGTCGCGCGTCTGGGCACGCCCCCGTGATCCGTATATCGACCTGGCCGGACCTGCTCTATTCTTTAGGTCCCGTCGCAGGTCATTTGTGTATCCACGAGCCGTTGTGTCTCTACCTTTATGGTGAGATAGTATGGGCCGGTGATCGGCTTGAGTTGTCGTTTTGTCCTGGCCACGTGGTGGTCAGTCAGCCACATTACGTGTTGCTGGTACGGGCTCAAGTGCCTCATCATCGAATTGCGGTAGCAGTTTACGCTTCGGGTAACTTTTGGTTGGGCGCACGAGGCCGTAATCCTTGGCTGCCAGGACATTAGTCCATCTGTCATTGAGTAGATCTTGATCAGCTTGAAGTTGTTGTTGTTTCTTTTTTGGACTCCTTGCGATGGGTATTAGCCGTTGCTTAAAGCGCTCCTACTCGAGAGGTTCCTCAGGAACGATAAAGTCTTCGTCGCTGAGTCTCACCTCGTCCTCGGAGAGTGGAAGGCAATTACCGTCCTACGAGTCTTTTTTTGTGGCATGTTCATCAGGGCTAACTTGCCCATCCCCCCGATCGTCTTGTTCAGAGTTTTGCTCGACGGGGTTTTCTTTGTATTCGGCATCGTCCGGAGTATTGTTGTCTCTCATGTCGGTATTGCTGTCTTTGCTGCGGCGTGATTTAGAGCGGCGCCGTCGGCATTTTGGTTGTATCTTGGGAGGTTTATCCTCTACTAGATTTTTCTCATTATCACCGTCACCCTCCTTGGGTGTATCCACCATGTACACGTCACACGAAGAGGTGGCCGTCCAGTGTCCGGTAAACGACGGGTTTTGGGCCTTCTCTTCTCCGGCATAGTCGTCCATACCGTCGATCTCTTCGGATCCGTAATCGAGCATGTCAGTTAAGTCCTCGACAGGGGCGATGAAGTGGGTGGTGGGTGGGACGTAAAATTCCCCGTTCTCAGCCCCTAGTTCGGGCTGGGTATAGTTCGTACGTTGCTCCCTCGTAATGACGAGGGACCGCATCAAGTCCAGAGCCTTGCTTAAAGGCAAGGTTTGGCCATGGAGAAGAGAATCCGTGGAGTACGGCGGGAAGGGGATTCCTCAGCCGAGCTCACACAATGCTGACTCCGAGAGTTGAGAGCCAGTGTCTGGGGAAGAGTCCAGCTTTGTGATGGTTGCCAGCGACACTGCTTCCTCCGGCTCTCCCGTACAGGGCTTAGTGGCCACAGATAGTCTGGCGGGTTTAGAAATCCCATCTATGAACCTAGCGACGCGCTCCGGCTCTAAGACCAGAGCGGAGGTTGGGGTCGTGAATCCTTGTAAGATCAAGTCTCCTAGGATGTCAGCGACATAATCCAAGTTTCCAAAACTAATCTGGTGATCTGGGGTGTAGCTGTCGATCTGCTCTAGATGGCCAAGCGAGTTGGCCCGTAGTGCAAAGCCGCCGAACACAAAGATCTGGCCGGGGAGGAAAACCTCCCCCAGGGCAGCATTGATATAGATGATTGATGGAGCCATCGAACCTTCTGGTGACGATGCAGCGGAACTCTCAATGAAAGCACCAATGTCGGTGTCAAAACCGGCGGATCTTGGGTAGGGGGGCCCAAACTGTGCATCTAAGTTCGATGGTAACAGGAGGCAGGGGACACGATGTTTTACCCAGGTTCAGGCCCTCTTGATGGAGGTAATACCCTACGTCCCGCTTGATTGATCTTGATGAGTATAAGGATTACAAGAGTTGATCTACCACGAGATCATTGTGGCTAAACCCTAGAAGTCTAGACTGTATGATTGTGATTCCCTCTACGGACTAAACCCTCTGGTTTATATAGACACCGGAGGGGCCTAGGGTTGTACCAAGTCGGTTTACAAAGGAAGGAATCTACATATCCGAACGCCAAGCTTGCCATCCACGCAAAGGAGAGTCCGATCCGGACACGGCAGAAAGTCTTCTATCCTGTATCTTCATAGCCCATTAGTCCGGCCCATGTTACATAGTTTGGACGCGCGAGGACCCTTAATCCAGGACTCCCTCAGCCACCACCAAACTTTCTTTCAGATTTTCGTTTGGCGTCATGGTTGCATTATCTTCGCATTTGGTTTGTCTTCAACATTGATTAGACTTCAAGGTTTATCTTCGCAATGTTGATTTGGTTTTCTCTCTAGTGTATGTATATATATATATATGCAAGTTTTGTCCTCTACAGCATTCACTAATAGCTATATCTGTGACTTTGCCATTTTCTGAACTAAGTGAATGTGATCGGACCCTAACCCCTTCTATGCTTCTTCCTCAAACTCTCTCTATCTAGTCATATGCGTTCTATTGAAATGCGTCGAATGTCTTCACTGCATCCTTGTCAGCTGAAGATACAGAGACGCACATTTAAAACTGCTTTTAATGTTATATCTCTTTTCCCTGAATGTCGGAGAAGCCGGAACGACAACCTGACAAACCAGGCGTGCGTGGGAAGATGGAACAACTTTCAATGGGTTGCATGCATGCCACGTGTCCATTAGATGTGAACTTCCAGGGGCACCTGCATAATTGCGTTGTGTAGTCCTCTACCTTATAGATGCCCATCCCGTTTGGTCATTATCTCGTCGTCCACCTTGCCACCTCGCTCAAACCCTAGCGCCACCGCTAGCTCACGTCAACGCTGGAGACGAAGCGCTTAACTCCCGCGAACTCTTCGACGCCGTCCTCACGCTGACCACGGACCTCGTCTTCTCCATTGCCGCCTTAGGTGTCTTCCGCTACTAAGTTAGGGCGCGGGAGATTGGACTGCCCGACCTCCCTTTCTCCTTGTCTAGCAGTTCGCTTGGGGTAAATAAATCTCACTTTTTACAGTCTTTTTGATTTGTCAAATCCATCCACTTCAATCAAAAGTGGTTTCTATACTTCCCAATATGGATCTATCTCTTTTTGAATCTCATATCTTGCAAAGTATCTTCACTCATGCTTCATAACTAGTTAGATTCCTCACTTGTAATTATTCATGGATTTGTACAAATCTGGAACCAACTCTCTTCAAATAAGTGAATGTCTTCGCTCTATGAGGTCAATGTCTTCAAACCGATTTATCTTCAAAATCTTTGGAGGATGCATATTAGTCTGCATTCATTTGCAGAGTTCTTACATCATCATATTCACTCCCCTGAAGCCAGGTCTTGTCTGACTAGTAGACGGAAGCCTTTCACTGTTCTGAAGCCTATCTGTCAGAATATCATGGCCACTGAGAAATCTGCCAGGAAGGGCGGCAGACAGCGCCATGGAAATACTGCTCTAGATCTATCTCCGGATCTGTATGAACTGTACAAGGCTGATCTTGAGGAGAATTACAATCAGCGCAAGACCAGGATCCAATGGATCTGAAGATATTGGGCAGAACAGTGGTTCAAGTACAACTTTGTCACTACCGAATATGCTGAGAAGAATGCTATCAAGTGCCCGTGGGGCGATATTCTTTACAAGAATCTGCAACCCAAGTGGAAGCCTGAAGCTATTGCTCAAGGTTTGTATCCTTGCATGGTCAGAGGACCGTAGCTTGAAAATGCTGACCCATCCTCCTTGTTATGGTGTCATGAAGACAATCTCTTCAAGCACAACTACCCGTTCGCACAAGAGTCGGCTACCAAGAACAGAAAGGAGCTCGAACTCAACTTCAACCTTGGTCCTTCTGCTCCAAGACAGGATGGCACACGTGAAGCCAATCCCAATGTCATCGGACCCTTCGCTAGCTTTGCTGGGCTTCTCTCTGACATTGCTGCTCAGAGGGCTACAGTGGATCAGTGCGCTGATGACGAAGACTCTGAAGATGCTCCTGCACCACCCAAGCAGAAGCAGAGGAAGATAAAAAGCTTTGAAGCCCTCTACTGCACCAACCGCTTTGACTATGAAGGCATTGAAGACTGCACCTCCTAAACCCAGTGTGCAGTCTGAAGACTTGTCTCCTGTCTCCAAGAAGACCAAGAAGCCTGAGAAGATTTCTGGGCATGACCTGACTCCTGCTGCCATGCCGTGCAACGAGGAAGACAACATTGATCTGTCCAGTGATGAAGATCTTGGTGATGAAGCTCTAGATATGCTGATCAAGAGCAAGCAAGAGGCGGAGATCTTCAATGGTCTACCCCTCTTTCATGTTGATATTTTGAATAACTTCATCGATGAATGGTTTGATGACCAAAGCATCAGTATTGATGACCTGCAGCAGCCAGTGGACATCAGTGTGACTTTCCATGGAGCCATTGCAAATGAATTGGCCTTAGCTCAGAAAATCGTCGAGCTCAAGAACAAGATTGATCATGAGAAGGTGCATTTCAAGAAGCACATGGCCAAGCTCAGTGTGGCTGATATGCAAATTTTCAAGAAGATGTTGCATGATCTCAAGGCTAAGTTCCACAAGAAGCGTGAAGAAGCCAAAGGCTCACGCGAGCACATGAAGTACTATGCACAGAAATGTGTTCAAGCGCATAATGAAGTTGAGAAGCGCAAGGCTCTTGGGCGTCCTGGAATCAAACCCAGGATGGCGGCCAAGCAAAAGAAGAAGTCTGCTGAAGCCCAACCTGATGCTCAATGGCAGGAACGACCAAGCATAGTCTTCCGTGCTAGCATGACTGGCTCAAAGCCAAAGGTCCCCTCAGCAGCTTCAAAAATGAAGAAGACACGGCAAGCCAAGGCCGAAGCCTAGAAGAGGAAGCTCAAGAACACCTCTGATTATGCTCCCTCCAAGAAGAAATTGAAGACAAAGGCTTCAAAGTCTTCAAAGAAAGAGTGTGTTGCTGCCCAAAGCCCCTCATAGTTGAACCTATCTCAGTTTCTCTGCCTGCTTCAACCAACCAAGAAGGGCGGCTTGTGATACATGAGCCTGCTTCCACAGAAGCTCCAGAGAGTGAAGAAGTTCCAGTTCTTGACCCCAACACAGCTGAAGACATTGGTCATGACAACAATGTGCATGATTATGAAGTCCTTCCTCGGCTCGAGCCCCAGTCAGTATCATTGCCTGCTACGATGAGCACTGAACTTATTAGCATTGGTCGTCCATTGATGACAATTGCTCAAGATGACTCATGGGCCGAGCGCCAACAACAAGAAAACCCAGTTCAAGATGAGACACCACGTACTCCCCCTGTTCAAGTTACTTATTCAGTACTTGATGGTGAAGACTACATGGAACAGACCACCCCTTCTCCAAAGGTGTCGCCAGCATTCGGGGGGCTTCGCAAGCGCTTCAGGCCACAGGTCTCCATGTCGAGCATCCCAAAAGAAGAAGCACAACACACTAGCTCAGTAACATGTCAAATGTTTCCTGAAGCCACTCCTTCCACGACTGCCTCTGAGTCTGAAGCCAAGACTACTGAAGACATTCCGGCTGCATCAAACAAAGAAGAAAGAGAAGACGAAAGAGAAGCTACACCCGCTGCCAGTGATCTAGTCATTCTTGAAGAGAATGTGATTGTGCCTGACCCTCTAGTCATTGAACAGATGGAGGTTGAAAACACTGAGGCTGCCACCAACAACGCGACTGACGCCAATGACTCCGTCATGGCTGAAGATAATGTGGAGCCTGAAGCCAATGTGAATGCTGACACCATGTGACGCCAATCACCTATGATGGCGTCGTTCCTCCTCCAAGGCCACACACTATGGAACATGCGTTCAATCGTGGTGAATCGGTGACTGTCAGATGGCCAATTGTGGTTCCACCCACTGCTCCCGGGCCATAGTATGACTATCATGTGGAGCAAAGGCCTCTAGTTCAGAAGCCAAAGCCGCGTCTACCAAGGCTTCCAAGTGCTGTCAGCACTCAGGGTTCATTCAGTGTGCTCGGCTTTAGAGAGCACAATAATTTCATTGACAGCACCAAGAACCCGTACACGAAGCCCAAGTTATCCTCTGACAGATTTTGGAGCCACCTTCAGCGAAGCTATTACTCTTGCATCATGTACAATCAAGACCGGATTTTTCCGCACAAGCATCTAGATTGTGAAGCTATGGCTGGGCTGCCATGTCTTGAAGAGGCTCTTGACTGCTTTCGGGATGTTGGACTTCCGCTCTTTCTAACTGACAAGGAACACTAAAATGAAGAGCTTCTTCTGCAGTTCTATGCCACTCTACACATCCGAGGCTACAACAGGGATCCGAAGACTTGGGTCCTTGAGTGGATGACAGGTGATGTTCATCACGAAGCCAAAGCTTAAGATATCATCGAGCTTACTTCCCTGCCCACTCCAAGTGAGTTATATGAACCTGGTTGTCAGCTTCATTAGAATGAGCTGCAGAGCATTTTCAGAAGCCTGAGCCCAATATAAGCCAAATGCTTAGCATGATGAAGCCATTGCCAGAAGATGTTGAATACCCAAAGGAGTTCTTTGTTAAGGATCTTGAGTACTTGCCACACACAATGTACCAAATTCTGAGGCGTACTCTCTGGCCCATCAAAGGAAATTCTTCTAAAGCTAAACTTGAAGGTGTTATGAAGACTTTGGTATTCTATATTATCAGTGGCATCATATTAGACACTCAGGATTTGTTCATCAGACAACTTGCTGCTTTTGGGATTGATTCATTTGGTCTGAAATTCCATGCCCCATGGGTGATGCGCCTAATTAAGCTTCATTCCACCATTGACTATCAGCCCTCAGCGCGCAACCATGTAGTTTTTCTGCCTGAAGTTGATATATCTTTTGAAGCCATCTACCCCGAGCCTGCAAAGAAGCCAATCCACCTTCAGAATGCTGAGTTCTAGAGCTTCATGCAGCCAATCGAAGGGATTCATGTGCCCAATGCTGCAACTCCTGCATACCCTCTGGCTGGCAACATGCTCTTTCCTCACCGTGCCAACACTGAAGCCACTGCAAGCACAATTGCTCAAAGGCCTCAGAAGCGTCATTGTGTCCTTAATGACCATGAGCTTCTGGTGGCTTTACATCAAAAGAAGGATAGACATCATGAATGGCTGAAGCGTCAGATGTAGAGTCTCTTGGTGGATGTCAATCGAATTCGCAACTTGGCCACCAAGAACTCATTTGTTGCACATGAAGTCTATAGGCGGTCCTGGAAGAGCCTCACAATGATCTGTCCTGAAGAAGATCTTTGCGAAGATGGATTCACAGAGAACTTCAAGTTTGATTCCAGGCCTCCTCAAAATGCAAGCTGGCGTCGCACGCCCTCCATTGAAGATTTTGAGCATTCATCTTTGGCTGCAACTATTGTTGCAAGAGTCGTCAATGAAGAAGACGATGCCACTTCACCAACCTTGACTGCACTGCATCATGACACTGCGTCAGGCCCGTCTACACCACCAAACTCCAATGATGACCCTGCTCCATTTTCAACTCTAGCTGGGAACGAGTAGATCCTCTATCTCTTCAAAACTTTTTGGCCATTACTGACAAAATTGGGAGAAGCATATGAGGTTGATAGTCTTCAAGAGAATCCATATGGGTGGTTGCATTATTCTAGCTAAGTTCTTATCACTCTCGTTTTTTAAACTATTTGGCTTTTGAGTTGTAACACATAAACTTGATGGTCGCCTGCTATGTTTTGCTGCTACTTTGTGATGCGATGAAAAATTCCGCATGAAGTCATTCTGCAGACGCCCATTTTTCATTGTGCATGTCATTATCTTCGTTACTCTTATATATGCATGATGACTTGTCTTCGTAAGATGAAGATGATCTCCACGAAGTAAAACATGCCATGTGCATTTGCATTCAAAAGCAAACTACTTATATGCACATCTTTAGGGGGAGCCTTTTGCAACTTATGAAGACAATGTCTTTATCCTTAACTCTCACATACTTTTAGCCCGTTGGAAACTTCAGCCATTTTGTCATCAATCACCAAAAAGGGGGAGATTGTAAGTGCATCTAGTGCCACCCCTAGTTGGTTTTGGAGTATTGACGACAAATTTGGTTGAGGGACTAATGTGTTTGCGAGAATTGTAGGATAACACAGGTAGTTGTCCCTTATTGATTCGGCTTACCTACCAGAGATGACCCCTAAAATGTGTGAAGACATTGAAGACAACGGTGGTTTGTGAAGACATTCACAGTGAAGATTATGACATGAGAAGACATTCATGTGAATACCATGGAGTACGAAAGACATAGTTGTTTCATAGTTTTCTTTTCCTCTTTGTTGAGTCATAGGAACCACCGTACTGTTAAGTGGGGTCCAAGTGAACAAAGTCCGAGTGACTGAAGTGATGCTCAACCAAAATCCTATGTCTTCGAGCAAGACGATGAGAGAAAATCTTACCAAGAGCTGGATGAGTCAGCTTTACTTGTAGCCCAAGTCAAGCTGCCGCGTGTGTTTGAAATCCAACCGTTTGGACACGTGTCGGTTCCTTAGTGACCCAGGGTCATTTCGGACAAATCAGGTCGGGTTACCTCTTGGCTATAAATAGCACACCCCCTACACTATAAATTTGTGGCTGCTCAGAGTTAGTGCACGGCTTTTGTCATTTGAGAGCAACCCACCTCCGAAGCATTTGAGAGAGAGATCCTTTCGAGGACAAAGCCCAAAACACCCAGAGCCAAAGAGTGTTAGGCATCACTGAAGTCTTTCTGTCTCCGTGACCTAAAGACTTGTTACACTTGAGGACTGTGAATCCTCCAACCGGTTAGGCATCGCGTTCTGAGCATCCAAGAGCCATTGTGGATTGCTGGTGAACAAAGTCTGTGAAGGTTTGGAATTCTACCTTGAATACTTACCAGAGTGATTGGGCGAGGACTGGGTGTCCTTAGCTCAAGGAGAATAAGGTGAAGACGCAGTCTTCTGAGTTAAATCTCAGCCTCCCTAATCAGACATATAGTTGTCACAACAACTGGAACTGGTCTACCAAATCCTTGTCTTCACCAAGCAACTGGTTCTATCTCCCACTTCCCTTTACTTTACAGTTTGTCTCCATGAAGTCATTGCCTGCTTGGCTGATCTAATTGACTTCACTGAGTGAATATTGTTTACTGTTTGGCTTCATACTGTCTTCCATCCTGATCCATACTACCTAGCTACTGATAGTCTTCGTGCTATCATATGATTGATTACTTGACTATGGTTTCTGTAGGGTAGTCTACTTTCCGCTGCATATCAATAGGTTCATTCCTACTGGTTGTCTTCAAAGACCTCGTGTTTTGAAGAATTTCATAAAAATCACCTATTCAATCCCCCTCTAGTTGATAACTAGCACTTTCACCATTGACGGAGCTACACCTTGGGCCGCAGGCAGGTAAGTCTAGGTACCCTGGTTCCCAGAACGCCGACAAGGTGTTCCAAAGTGAGCTGGACATTCTCATTTTCATTCCTCTTGATTCTATTGAAGAGATTGCAGAGCACATCTATTCTTGAGTCTCTCTGGGTTGAGACTCCTTCGTTGACCTTGGACAGCCAGTCCCAGACCAGCTTTGCAGTTTCCAGAGCACTCACGCGGCCATACTTCCCTTTGGTCGGATGACCACAGATGATGTTCTTGGTGGTTGAGTCCAGTTGCGTGAATCTCTTAACATCAGCAGCGGTGACTCCTTGACTGACTTTAGGAACGCCAGTCTTGACGACATACTGGAGGTCAACGTCAATGCCTTCAAGATGCATGTGCATCTTATTCTTCCAGTAGGGGTAATCAGTGCCATCGAAGACGGGGCACACACCGGAGACTTTTATTATCCCTGTAGTCGACATATCTAAAAATCCAGGTGGTCCAACCGAATCACACAGAACAAGGGAGCACCTTGCTTTGATACCAATTAAAAGTGCTAGCTATGGACTAGAGGGCGGTGAATAGGCAATTTTTATGGAAGTCTTCAAGACAGGCAATGCCTTCGAAGACAAACAATCAAATACAACCTAGATAGTATGCAGCGGAAGATAAACTACACTAGCCAAGCCATAGTATATGAAATAATACTGAGTAAACATGAAGACAAATAGCAGCTAGGTAGAGTGGATCGGAATAGGAAGATAGTATGAAGCCAATTATGCAATCAGAGAGAATGTCTTCACACTACGAAGTCAAACATGACAGACAAGCAATGACTTCACGAAGCTAAAACAGGAGGTAAAGAGTGAAGTGATAGAACCAGTATCTTGACGAAGACAAGGATTTGGTAGACCAGTTCCAATTGTTGTGACAACTATGCGTCTGGTTAATGAGGCTGAGATTGAACTTAGAAGACCACGTCTTCACCTTATTCCCCTTGAGCTAAGGACACCCAGTCCTCGCCCAATCACTCTGGTAAGTCTTCAAGGTAGACTTCCAAACCTTCACAGAATTCATTCACCCAGAGCCAAAACGTGAGGCCTAACCGACTAGAAGAGAAACCGTCTTCAAGTGTAATAAGTCTTCAGACCACGCGGACAGAAAGACTTCAGTGATACCTAACACTCTTTGGCTCTGGGTGTTTTGGGCTTTGTCCTTGTAAGGTTTCACTCGTGAACAGAAAGACTTCAGTAAGTGCATGGCTTTTGTCGTTTGAGAGCAACCCACCTCCGAAGCCTTTGAAAGAGAGATCCTTGCGAGGACAAAGCCCAAAACACCCAGAGCCAAAAGAGTGTTAGGCATCACTAAAGTCTTTATGTCCGTGTGACCTGAACGCTTGTTACACTTGAGGATTTTGTATCCTCCAACCGGTTAGACGTCACGTTTTGAGGATCCAAGAGTCATTGTGGATTGTCGGTGAACGGAGTCTATGAAGGTTTGGAAATCTACCTTGAAGACTTACCAGAGTGATTGGGCGAGGACTGGGTGTCCTTAGCACAAGGGGAATAAGGTGAAGACACAGTCTTCTGAGTTCAATCTCAGCCTCCCTAACCAGACGTACAGTTGTCACAACAACTGGAACTGGTCTACCAAATCCTTGTCTTTACCAAGCTACTGGTTCTATCCCCTACCTTCTTTACATTTCAGTTTGTCTTCGTGAAGTCATTGCTTGCTTGCCTGATCTGTTTGACTTCACTGTGTGAAGACTATTATCTTCTCGGCTTCATACTGTCTTCATTTTCAATCAGTTCTACCTAGCTGCCATTAGTCTTCGTCCTTTCTCTATATTACTTACTTGACTATGGTTTGTCTAGATTAGTTTATCTTCCACTTCATATCATATAGGTCCAACTTGATTGATTGTCTTCAAAGACCTTGTGTTTTGAAGACTTTCATTAAACTCGCCTATTTACGCCACCCCCTCTAGTCAATAACTAGCACTTTCCATTGGTATCAGAGCAAGGTGCTCCCTTGTTCTGTTTGATTCGGTTTTACCACCTAGAGTTTTAGCTATCTCGACTATAGGGATAATTAAGGTCTCCGTTGCGTGCCCCGTCTTTGATGGCACTGATTACCCCTGCTGGAAGAATAAGATGCATATGCATCTTGAGGCCATTGACATCGACCTCTAGTATGTCTTCAGGATAGGTGTTCCCAAGGCCAGTGAAGGTATCACCATTGCTGATCTCAAGAGGTTCGCACAACTGGACCCGACCACCAAGAACAACATTTGTGGTCATATGACCAAAGGACAGTATGGTCGTGTGAGTGCTCTAGAAACTACGAAGCTAGTCTAAGACTGGCTGTCCAAAGTCGATGAAGGCGTCTCATCTCATAGAGACTTAAGGATTGATGTACTTCCCGATCTCTTCAACCGCTTCAAGAGAAATGACAATGAGAATGTCCAACTCATGTTTGATCGCCTCACCGATATCACCAATGAGCTCCGCGCACTTGGCGCCACTAAGATCACCAAGCATTAAATTGTGAAGAAGCTACTGAGATCACTTGACGGTTCATTTAACACTTTGGCCCTGATGATTCAAGAACGACCTGACATCAAAGATCTCGATCCATCTGACATACCTGAGAGGCTCAACACACATGAGTTCCATCTATCTGAGAAGAGAGATATCTATGGCCCCAACCATGGCCGATCTCGTGCTTTGAAGGCAAAAGTTGTTTCCTCATCTGAAGAAGAATCTGACTATATTTCTGGTGATCCTAAAGACATTAGCAAAGATCTAGCAATGCTTGTGAGAAAATTCCAAAAATTCTCCAAGAAGAATCGCTTCGGAAAGACTTCAAGATCCAGCTCAAGAAATGATGAGGCTTCCTCTCATGACTATAAGAAGAGAACATGCCACAAAGGCAAGAACCATGCCACTACATATCTGAATGTCCTCAATGGGACAAGGAAGCCAAGTAAAAGAAGAAGAGCAAGGAATACGATTCTGACGACAAGAAGAAGAAGAAATCCTCAAAGTCTTCTTCAAAATCTTCATCAAAGTCTTCGTCTTACAAGAAGAGCTCATCTGGCAAGGCTCATGCATTCATTGGCAAGGAGATGGATTCAGAGGAGTCTGCTTCTGAGGAGGCAGAGGTGGAGTCTGAGGAGGAGTCTAATTCAGGCATGGCAAGCCAGGCTCTAGCTTCGGCATTCGTCGCCAAGTCTATATTCAACATTGAAGACAATGATCATGTAGCCGATGTTGAGGCCAATGATGAGGACGACTCTGCTCCAACCTACTACTTCATGCCAGGAGGTGCTAAGGTAAACTCACCCGATGCTTACTTTTAGACCTCCAGTGAAGATGACTCTGAATGTGAATCCAAACCCAGCTATAAGACTCTTGCTAAAATTGAAACTGAACAACAAACTTCTATGGAACATATTCAAAAATTGCTAGACAAAAGCGATGACCTGTTAGACGAGGAAATGAATCAAACTCAGTCCTCAATCGAAGACATCAAAAATCTTCACGTTAAGTACGAGGAACTTGAAAGTCCTCATGAAACCCTCTCAACCACTTATCAGAAGCTTTCCTACGTTTATCTTCAAAGGAAGCAAGATCTAGAGAAACTAAGAGCGTCTATTCACTACTCGCTCAATAGATCAGTTCAGCTCAGGAAGATTTTGTGCCACCTTGTTTGAAATGCCTTGAGTGTGACAATGTTATCTCTATTGCTAAATGTTCTACTGCCTATGATGTTGCAATATCTTCAATTGCTGATGTGGTAACTAACCCCTCTTCTGAGGATACCACTACTATTGCTGATGAGAATGCCAGATTGAAGACATAGCTTGAAATAGGCATGTACAAAAGCCTCAAAGGGCATCAGACATTATGTAACGTCCTCAAGAAACAGATTCTGAACTAAAACCCTAGGAAAGAGGGTGTTGGTTTCGAGAGGAAAATGAATGTTGATGGTTCTTACTGGAAGCATGAGCAGTACCCCAAAACCACATGGGTTGCTGCAAATGGCCCTTCAGTGGACCCATCCACCTTATCTGGCTTCACTTGTGCTAGCCTCATTTTCATTGATGAGTCCTTTGATGCCAATTATAAGTTGTTTATGAATCAGAATGGTGAAGTGTTTGCTAGGTTTATTTGTACTAACTCTAGGAATGGGCCACCTTTTAAGAAGATCTGGGTACCTAAAAGTTGTCTTGAGAAGCTTCCTTTGAATGTCATCATGACAACACCAGGGAAGAAGACAAACCCCAAACGAAGGGCTTCATATGGTCCAAAGGCTTCATACAGACAGAGGACCTCACAAGGTCACCCTAACAGCAATGTTTCGCATGGAATTATCATCAAACTCATGAATATGAGCATGTTTCATCTAACCGCTATGTTCACAAATCAAAGAACTATTTTGCATATTCTTTTGAGTACTATTCACCTCCTGCAAAACTATTTGCTAGGGCTCCAAAGCCAAAGTTCTCATATGCTGCACTTAGACTCATCACTTCTAATCCACCCCTTAAGATGTGGGTGGTTAAGAAGAATTAACTTCTCTTGCAGGGAAAGGTCTCCAGACGGAAATCACAGACTTCTGAGGACAATGCTGGGGACCTAAAACATCTTGTGGGACGCAAGATAAAGTGCCAAAATGGTATTACCATGTATTTCGTCCCACGGTTTCTTGACGAGCATCCTATCTTACCAAACAAGAATCTTAACTTTGATAGTATGCTTGTTCGTTATATGCTTGTGCTTCACACACTACAAGAAATCTGTTAATACGTGACGGTCCTTAGCTGTCACAAATCAGCCAAAAATTGTCATGGGTGCCCATCCATGACGGATTTGAAATCTGTCATTTATATCGCGTCATAATTTGACATCGTAGCTTCCATGACGGTTCTTGGGAACTCCCTCAGGCCCGCCCAAGCCCAAACAAAACATGACATAATAGACCGTCATGGACCAATGCCACGTGGAATGATGTGGCTACCTACGTGGACACTATTTTCTGTCACATGAACCCTCATGGATTTAGGATCAACTTAAATTTGGTCCCATCCATTTCATTCAGCCCAATTTTGATTAGATACACTTTCAGCATAATGTGTCCTTTAAATGATAATGTGAATTTTGGACCAGAACAATATTTCCAAAGTACCATACGTTACACAAATATTTCCAACACAATTTATCCTATCCTCCATGAAATGATAATATACAACATATATTAACACAGTATATCACACATCAAGGATTAGGAACTGGTTAAATCCAATTTACATCAACAAAACATATAAACTACTAAGTTTGTCACTCGTGTTCTTGCCGTCGACTCTCCTGATGGCAACTATATGCCATGGTGGATTCTAATGGACATCAAAGTAGCCTGCTACCAAATCATACATACCATATTCACAACAACATTAGACATTTGTAGATATGAGTAGATAGTAGAAGAAGAAACTTAAAAAACAAATTACATGCTTTCCAAAATCCTTAAATCCTATTGTGCCTACAAATCAGAATAACAAAGTATTTAGTATATAACAACATTAAACGTGAGGTTGCTACAAATTAATCTAAATAGAAATGTGTCAAATGGAAGTCTAATCAAGTTGACCTATAAGTGACAACATAATAGAACATACATTGCAGAACTCAAGTATTATAGAGCAGCATTTGAGGCCATATAAATACAACAAAAAATGGCATCACCAACAAACTATATCCATGTGCGGAGCCACCGCTCGTTGACCTGGCTGGTGTAAGCCTCTAATGTTAATATCTCAACAAGTTTACACATGAAACTAAATATTTATCAAGGCACTAACAATAGTGAACAACACTTACATGCCAAGTTAACTAAAAAATGGCATGCAAAATAACTAAGAGCCATGGCCACTAATAGATCTGTAGAAATAAGATGCAAATGGTTCTGTTAAGAGTTAATGTGATGGTGGTTCGTTTACTTTGATTCAAGTGCGTGAGAAGATAAAATTAACCACCAAGATCCATGGGGCACAAACAAATTAGTTCAGAATCACACCCTCGTGAAAAATGTGTAACTCTGAACTAGATCAACTAAATAGGTGTAGCTTAGTAGCAATTGAGCTGGCGAATGGAAATAACGAATAAATCATAGTAGTAGAATCCAAATATGACGAATCATTCAGTAGAGAACTAACTCTTGGTTGATTGCGGTTCAGTTCCACAAGGGCCATGTGCACCATGCAGGAGCACGACTCTTATGAAGCTACCTAGATCTACATACCAAAAATAAGAGATCATAGTCAGAAAATTATTTTGTTTAGTTATGAACATAAAAAGAGAGGAATAAAATCAAGAAAGAAGATTTAGGTCACTTGTCAAGAGCACTATTGAGGAGTGCGACCTAGTGATGGAGCAAAGGACTTGAAGAAAAAATGCATTGTGTCACTGTGTTGGCAAGTGCTAGTTCGGTTTGTGCCTCCATGTTGATATAGAGTGAGCGAACACGTGGCCTAGGTACTAGTACTTGAAGGTGCACGACCAATGGTAGTACCACTACTCTAAATTGACTCACTAATACATGTGCATAGTACACAAATAAATAGGTTTAAACCTCTGTATTCTTACTGTAGGACTGCCACAATGTAATAATGTAATTTTCTTCTTAGATTCAGATTAAACTTATTTTTGGAATACATATTCACCGGGCTGCAGGAGACAACAAGGATATAAAAAATCCTTGGAGGAAACTCTAAATACAACATGTTGACATATTAATACATTGGCAGAAATCACGTCTCCAAGATGTAGGGAGAAAATCTAAACTAAATTAGATCTTGATAGAAGGCCACATATGTCAGGACCCCGACTCGATGTCACATCGATCTAGCCGGTAACACCTCATATCACTTTGCGGCCTCACGCACGGTATCCCCACGGGTGTCGCCTTACCTTTGCCCAGGACCGTTTGCGCCTTTTGGCTCACGTATATGATAGTGTCGCTAGCATCCATATGATAAGGAGCCCGGGCTGACATGACTAGTCGTAAACCCAAAGTGGCACAGACTTACAGGGACAAGCATCCATGACCCAGCTTCGAACGTGTCGGTCATCAACAAGTGGGTCCGGGCTGTAGCACTGGGCTAGCAGGACTCCGGTAAACCAGGCTGTAGCGGGCTAACAGGACTCCGGTACTCAATGCGTGACATTTCCCCGAAGGGACAGACACCGGAACAAAGAAGGACACATGCCGGCCAGCCTAAGTGTTCCAGAGCAGTAGCAAGCTACCATGGCTCAGCGGTAACACTAGGAGACATTTCCCGGTAAGAGAGGCTACTAAAGATAAACAACTAGATAGTCAGATCCCACACATACCAAGCATTTCAATCATACACACAATATCCTCAATATGTGCAAATACAACAAGGCATCACAACATGACTCTACGACACAAGTACTTTATTTAAGGCTCAGAGAGCCATACATAACATACACAAAGGTACGGGTCACACGACCCAGCATTCAAGTCGTACAGTCATACAAACTAGCAGCGGAAGTAACTTGTCTGAGTACAGACAACTAGAAAAATAGAAGAGGCTTGGAAAGCCTAGCTATACTACGAGGTCCTTCACAAGCTCAGGATCACCACCTGGTCCTTAGCCTACTCATTGATGTCAACGTCTACGCAGAACCCATCAGAAGGGGTTGCAGCGTCTTCTATAAAAATGTAAATTATAGCAACATGAGTACAAAGGTACTCAGCAAGACTTACATCAGATCCTACATACATGCATATTATCAAGAAGGGTTGGTGGAGTTATTGCAGCAAGCCAGCTTTGACTCTTGGCTAGGCTAACCTACGAGACTCCAACTTGAAATGGTTTGCGCACACGAGTCCGCTACTCACCACTTCAATACACTACCGAGGATTCACCTCCGTCTTCCTGCGGAAGAGCCCTCCTCGGCACTCACACTTATCTTGAGTCTTTTAGTAGTTTCCGTTTACTTGTCTATGAACTGTATAGGCAACCAAGTAGTCCTTTACCGCGGACGCGGCTATTCGAATAGATCATCATAACCCTGCAGGGGTGTACTTCTTCATACACGCTCTCACCACTTACCGTCGTTTACACGACATGTACTCGGCAACCTTCAAGCGGAAGCCCAACGTGGGTGTCGGCCACGACCTACCTAATCACCTAAGCCTCCAGTCCAGGTTTATCGCCTATCCAGGTTCCATCCGTAGGGAGTCCGGCCGAGGTTTCCCATACGGCCCCGAACGATGTGAACAGGGTTCCCGAGATACCTAACGGGTATTCGGTACACCCGGCCACGTACCTACCGCATCACAGCCCACCCCTACGGTCAGCGCTGTCCACGGCCTCCAGTAGGCTACAAACACCAGAAACTACTTGCAACTCCTGGACGGAGAACTAGGGTGAATAAGAAGCCGAGAGGGTCCATTGGTTTCGGGCCCAATGCATGGTAGTAGCTGATTCTTCAATCACACATACAGATCTCAGTGCTTAAGGTCGGCTTCAATGAAACAACCCACCATGTACTCCTACATGGCCTCTCATCGATACCTTTACCAAGTCGTGTTCACCACACCACTCTCATTACCGACATAATCATTTCACTCTAGCCCATCACCCAGATGAACCAGACCTGACACGACTCTAAGCATAGCAGGCATAGCAAGGTAGGAACAACACATACATATGGCTCAATCAACTCCTACACATGCTAGTGGGTTTCATCTAGTTACTGTGGCAATGACAGGTCATGCAGAGGAAGTGGGTTCAACTACCGTAGCACACAGCAGTTTGAAACGCGTTGTCTTAATGCAGTAAAAGAGAGCAGGAGCGAGAACATGGGATTGTATCGATATGATCAAATGGTTGGTTGCTTGCCTGATGGTTCGATGCACTGATACGGTTCTTCATTAGGGTAATCACGATACTCCTCGGAGGCAGAACCTGCCGCAAAGAACACCGATACACAACCATCACCAAACAATGTGCATCAATATGATGCATGCATGAAACATAGCAATATGAGTGTGTTGGGCTAATGCAACTAAGACCAGAAGGGTTTGAACCAATTTGAATCAAAGATTCAAATTTCAAACTCAAACATGGCCCTTTAAAGTGTTTTTCCTTGTTCTGTATTAAACATCAGGTTAACTTGTTTAATCATGCATGAAAATAGTACAGATGGATAGATTGGATTTTTCTGATCATTTTTCATATATAATTTGTCTGATTTGGAGTTACAGAATAAAAGTTATGAATTTTTAAAGTTTAAACTATATTCTGGAATTTCCTATATTAGATTAATTCCAGAAAATCAATTATTGCGTCAGCCTGACGTCAGTGTGACGTCAGCAGGTCAACGGAACATGTCCAGGTCAAACCTGACAGTGGGTCCCGCGTGTTAGGGTGATTAATTTAATTAAAGTTTAAATAAAACTAAACCTATCTAATTAACAGGGCTGGGCCCCACCTGTCATTGACTCAGGGGAGTCAACCAGGGCCCACCCGTGGTCAAACCCGGGTCGGCTGCACCGGCGTTTAGCCGCCGGCGAGCCCGACGCGGCGGCGGAAGTGGTTTTGGCTGTTTCGGCCACCAAATGGGTCGCGGAGACCACCGGAGTGGAGCTGAGGACGAGCCGCAGCTCTTGGTGGAGTCCGTTGGGGTCGGGGTGGCCGGAGTTGGCGCCGGCGACGACTTTGGCGGCCACCGGGGTTCGGCCGAAGACGAATTTGACGCTAGAGGGGTCAGTGAGGCGCGGGGAGTAGCTAGCTAGGTGCTACGTGACACGGTGAGTATGATGGACACCGTGGAGTGGTCGGAGGGTGACCGGGAGCACGTCGGCGACGAGCTCCACGGCGGTGGGTGCGGTTGAGCTCCGGGAGGTCGCTACACGGCTCGGGAGCAAGAAAAGGAGGGGGGGAAGATGGCTAAGCTCACAGTGAGTGTGACGAAGCCCTTGGTGCGGCCGGAGATGGACCGGAGCAACGACGGTGTTGAAGGGGATCTCCAGCGACGGCGGTTCGGGCGAGGTCGTTGCGGTGGACTCGGGCGTTGCGAGCGCTCGGGGCTCGGCTTGCTCGATGGAGTGGACAACGGCGGAGCTCCTGGACACGACGAGAGGACGCACGGGCGGCGGGAAGCACGGCTACGACGAAGGCACGGCGATGGTGGCGTCGGTCATGGCGGGGGAGCGCAAGGGGGAGGAGCTGGAGAGAGGAGGGGGTGTCTGGGGGGTTCGGGGGAGCGAGGGAGGCTGATCCACGATGTCATCGGGCGCGGGGAGCGGCGAGGCGGCGAGCAGGTGCGTGGCGCGCGCTGCGGTCGCCGTCGGGCACCTGCCTGCCTGCCTGGCCGGCAAGCAGCTCGCTGGAGCGGCGCTGGGCTGGGCCGGCAGGTGGGCCGGAAGCAGGCGTCAGGTAAGTTTTTCCATTTCTTTCTGTTTCTGTTTTTTTTAATACTTCTGCAACTTTGTTGAATTAAATAAAATACTTAGGCAACTCCTAAAATCACCAAACTACTCCTGGTCCATAGTTGGATTATTTCCAACATGAAACATTTTAGTTTGGAGATATTTGAGCATTTAAATATTTTATATAATTTTAAATGCCCAAATTCAAATATTTATGATTTAATTCAAAAACCCTAAGATGGCCTAGGAAGATGTGCATCACTTTTGGCAGAGGTTCTGAACCAAGACAAAAAATGATGGGCATTTTAGAAGGGCATTTCAGGTTCATTGAAAAAGTTTTTAGTAAACCCTAATTGGTTTTAGAGGGGACTGGGGGTTCTGTCATCCCCATTTCAGGTTTCTGATGAAAGAGTAAACATGATGCAACACTCTAATGCATGGCTAACTAGGATGTGACAACTCACCCCCACTCAAAAGAATCTCGTCCCGAGATTTGGGTTCCTCCGGAAAGAAGGCGGGATACTCAAGTCGAAGACGATCCTCCCTTTCCCAAGTTGCTTCATCCTCAGAATGGTGCGACCATTGTACTTTGAGAAACTTGATATTATGACGTCGAGTGGTACGCTCGGCCTGATCGAGGATACGAATGGGGTACTCTCGATATGTAAGATTATCTTGGAGATCAAGCGTTTCGTGGTCCACTCCATGGATAGGATCCGAGAAGCAACGCCTGAGTTGAGAAACGTGGAAGACATCGTGGACTCTGGAGAGGTGCGGAGGTAGTTCCAACTGGTAGGCAACTTCTCCTCGTTTAGCGAGAATGCGAAAAGGTCCAATGTAACGAGGAGCCAATTTGCCTTTGATACCGAAACGATGGGTTCCCTTCAGAGGGGTAACCCGAAGATAAGCCTTCTCGTCAACCTCGAAAGTCATAGCCTTATGTTTTCGGTCATATTGACTCTTTTGACGAGATTGGGCTGTTTTCAACTTTTCACGAACGATGCGAACTTGCTCTTCTGCTTCCTGAATCATATCCGGGCCAAAGAATTGTCTTTCCCCGGTCTCTGACCAGTTAAGGGGTGTTCGACATCGTCGTCCATAGAGAACTTCAAAAGGGGCTTTACCCAAGCTAGATTGATAGCTGTTGTTGTAAGCGAATTCGGCAAATGGAAGGCACTTCTCCCAATCCATTCTGAATGAGATAACAGAGGCTCGAAGCATGTCTTCTAGAATCTGGTTGACGCGTTCCACTTGACCACTCGACTGAGGGTGGAAAGCGGTGCTAAAGGAGAGACGGGTTCCCATAGCATTTTGGAAACTTTCCCAAAATCGAGAGGTGAAAAGACTTCCTCGATCCGAGTTAATTTCCAAAGGAACACCATGGAGAGACACTATCCGGGAGATGTATAAGTCTGCCAATTGACAAGCGGTTATACTCTCACGAACAGGTAGGAAATGGGCTACTTTGGAAAGACGATCGACAACGACGAAGATAGCATTATTCCCTCTCTTGGTCCTGGGAAAACCGGTAATGAAATCCATACCAATTTTATCCCATTTCCATTCAGGAATAGCTAAGGGTTGAAGGGTGCCAGCAGGCCGTTGATGCTCTGCTTTTACACGACGACAGACGTCGCAATTAGCAATATACTGAGCAATTTCTCTCTTCATCCTAGTCCACCAGAACCTCTGGCGTAGGTCCTGATACATCTTAGTACTACCGGGATGAATGGTGAGAGGAGATTCATGAGCCTCCTTAAGGATCAATCGCCTCAGGTTTCGCACTTTGGGAACCACTAGTCGATTCCCGAAGTATACGACCCCTTGATCATTAATGGAGAAACAATTCGCAATTCTTTCTTGATGTTTCTCTTGATGCGGGAGATTCCCGGATCTACCTTCTGTGCCTTGACGATCTGGTCCGTAAGGGTAGGTTTCGCCACCAAGGTGGAAAGAAAACCTTGAGGAACAATGTGAAGGTTAAGCTTCCAAAATTCCTCATGGAGAAGCGGTTGACTTTGTTGTAACATTAGGTTGTTACAATAAGATTTACGACTTAGCGCATCATCCATGACGTTGGCTTTCCCTGGGGTGTAAGTTATTCCTAAGTCGAAATCTGTGATCAACTCAACCCAACGTCTTTGCCTGAGATTCAAATCCGGTTGGGTGAAAATGTACTTCAGTCTTTGGTGATCAGTGAATATTTCGCAACGGTTACCGAGGAGGTAATGTCGCCAGGTCTTAAGTGCATAGACTACGGCTGCAAGCTCTAGATCATGAGTAGGATAATTCTCCTCATGTGGGTGCAATTGCCGTGAAGCGTAAGCAATTACATGTCGATCTTGCATGAGAATGCAACCTAATCCTTGTCGTGAGGCGTCGCAGTAGATAACAAAGTCCTTAGAGAAGTCTGGCGGTACCAGTACGGGAGCAGAAGTCAGGCGTCTTTTCAGTTCCTGAAAGCTGTGCTCACATTGTGGAGTCCATTCGAACTTTTTATCTTTCTTGAGGAGTTCGGTTAGAGGTTTAGCAACTTTGGAGAAGTTCTCGACAAAGCGATGACAATAGCTCGCTAAGCCCAGAAAACTCCGAACTTGCTTGACCGATTCAGGTGGAGTCCAATTAAGGACGGCTTGAACTCGCTCAGGGTTAACAGCAATACCTTTACCAGATATTACATGACCCAGATAGGTCACTTCCGACAACCAGAATTCACATTTTGAAAATTTGGCATAAAGGCGATGCTCTTGAAGTTTCTTCAACACTAGCCTTAGATGTTCGGCATGTTCCTCCTCGTTCTTGGAGTAGATGAGTATATCATCGAGATGAACTACGACGAGTTTATCCAAATACTCCATGAAGATTGAGTTCATTAACCGAGAAAAGGTGGCTGGAGCGTTGGTTAAACCGAAGGACATGACGGTGTACTCGTATTGGCCATAACGAGTAACAAAGGCCGTTTTAGGAATGTCCCCGTTTCTGATTTTGATTTGATGGTAGCCCAACCTCAAATCCATCTTGGAGAAGACTGAGGATCCAGCGAGCTGATCATACAGGTTGTTGATCCTGGGGAGCGGATATTTGTTCTTGATTGTGACCAAATTGACAGGTCGATAATCTACAACCATCCGGTCCGTACCATCCTTCTTCTTGACGAATAGGACGGGGCAAGCCCACGGAGATGAACTAGGTCGGATGAAACCCTTTTTCAAGGACTCATCGAGTTGTTTCTTAAGCTCGGCTAGTTCTAGTGGTGCCATCTTATAGGGTCTTCTAGCAATCGGAACGGTTCCTGGGATGAGGTCTATTACGAACTCAACATCCCTGTCAGGTGGAACACCTGGCAATTCCTCTGGGAAGACATCCGGGAAGTCACGGACTACCGGAACGTCCTCAAGGTCTGGCAAAGGGCTGGCGTTAAGAGAATATAATTGTCGCTCGGCTAACCGGGTCAAGACATTGACTATCTTGCCCGAAGGATGAGCGAGTTGGACAGTCCTAGAGAAGCAACCAATTTTGGCATGATGAGCTGACATCCAGTCCATACCCAAAATGATATTAATATCTGAAAATTTGAGAGCTATCAAAGATGCAAGGAAAACAAGTCTGTCGACTTGGATTTCATTTCCATAACTTACCCTGGAGGTCTGCCATCTAGAACCGGGAGTAGAAATTTCCATAGTGGATGGCATGTCACAGAATGCGGTGTTATGCAAACGAGCATAGTTCTCGGATATAAATGAATGAGAGGCTCCTGTATCGAAAAGAACAGATGCCGGGTGGCAATTAACAAGGAGCGTACCGAGAACGACGTTGGGATCCTCTTGAGCTTCTTCGGCAGAGATACAGTTGACATGGCCACGTGTAGCGGTGGCCGGCTTGGCGTGGAACACTTTCCCTGTCGGCTTGCCACGGCTAACAGCTTTAGCAGATTGGTTGGGGTTGGTCTGGGGACACTCACGCATATAGTGGCCAGATTCCCCACACTTGAAACAAGTCACGGAACTAGTACGTGGAGGAGCATTGTTGGTTGGACCCCCATAGGGCTTGGCTGGTGCAGACTGTTGAACGGGGCGAGGCGCCTGGAAGGATGGCCTCGGTGTGAACCTAGGTGGCAGGGCAGTGTTGGGCACCCACACGCGGCGCTTCTGAGGACCCGCACCGGATGAGGAACCCATGTCACGGCCATGCTTGCATGTTGCGTCATAATCAGTCTGACCAGTCTCAGCACTGATGGCCTTGTTAACAAGTTTCTGAAAAGATGTGCACTCATGCAGACGGAGGTCGCGGCGAAGCTCAGGACTAAGTCCCTTACGGAACCTTGCTTGCTTCTTGGCATCAGTAGAAACTTCCTCAGTTGCATATCGTGCGAGGTTACCGAACTCCCTGCTGTAAACATCCACAGAGAGTCGGCCCTGAGAGAAACTGCAAAATTCCTCACGTTTACGGTCCATGAGACCCTCCGGAATGTGATGTTCACGGAAAGCCTCGCTGAATTCAGCCCAAGTAGTGACATGGCCCGCTGGGCGCATAGCTCCATAATTCTCCCACCATAGACTGGCGGGGCCTTCAAGATGATATGCAGCAAAGGTGACCTTGTCAGCCTCAGCTACCAGCGCGGAACGCAGCTTGTGGGAGATACTGCGAAGCCAGTCATCAGCGTCGAGAGGCTCGACGGAGTGGTGGAACGTGGGTGGATGTAACTTGATAAAATCACTGAGTGACACCACGTTAGTCCTCTGATGGTGTGTTGTGTTCTGTTCAATACGCTCCAACAAACGGTTGGTCTCCCGCTTGTTTCTTTCGGCTTCCATCATAACCTCGGCTAGGGAAGGAGGATGAGGCAGATTTGCATTCCTGACTTCACTGCCTTCGGCCTGCTCTTGAGGAGCAGGGTTAGTGCGCGTGTTGACCATCCTAGGTAAACAAGACAATGATTTAGTCAGGATGATAAAATTCCGACATAGGATACAGAATGTAAGGAATAACTCGGAATGCAAGATGATCATCCGTATGACATGGTAGATACAGAAACTGCTTCTTTATTCCATCGTCATACACACCATACAGGGTTTAGTACAGGACCAAACAAAGTACTATTACGGTGAAAAGAGGATTACATCTCATCGGAGGCATTCCCAGCTCCTATACATTATTTTTCTACACCTCCGGAAGGCGATACAGCTAGGTCATATCCCACGAGTCACGCAGGATGATAAACGACACAGCTAACACGAACTAGTGATACTACCACTAACTCAGACCGATCCGTAGTAGTCCTCGTAGAAGTCACCTCCATAGCCTGGAAGCTCAACATGATCATCCGGAAACAGACGATCTCGCGGAGCTTGTGGACCATAGGGGCTAGGATGAGGTCTTGGACCAACAGACGGTGGCCTGCGGGGACCGCGAGGTGGGGTGATGCCTCCTACATCACGCCAACCCATCACGTCTGGCAGAGTAGATCTCACAGGATAGAGATCGCGCATATCCGAATATCCAGCTTGCACCGCCGGTGCAAACCGAGTCAATGTGGCCCAGTGGTCAGCACGGGTATTGAAGAGCTCTAACCTCAAGGCCCGATTTTCACGGTCCTTATCCTCGAGCATCTCAGCAGTGGTGCGAGTCCGTGAATCCTCCTGGGTAGGGTCAGCATAGATAGACTGGAGATACCCTTGTGCTCCCGGAAGTGATCCTGGCATATACCGGAAATCAGAGTCCCGAGATAGGCCAGACCTGACTCGCATGATGGTCATCATAGAGTAGGCGGCGTCCTGCACAGCCATCTCAATAGTAACCCCGAGTCCATAGGAGCAGTGAAGGGGCTCGGTGGACCCAGGATAAGATGGAAATATCCTGACAGTGCAGAGATACTGGCTTTGATTAAAGTCTCGGAATTTCTCTTCGACCGTGTACTCAGGATACCAACGGTATCCAGCCTCAGTCATTACCCTGACCAACATGGCAGTATGGCCGGGTACATCTAGGCATCGAGTCAGGCGAACCACTTGATTGAGGTCGCGAGTGGACATCTGAAAGCACAATCATAATGCAAAGGCATTAGAATTTCTAGCAAAATTTCGGCAGCATAACAGCTGTAAATGCTCAAGAAGGATTTTGAGACATTTGACAAAGGATTTCATACACACTCAACATCATCATATCAAAGTTCTGAATCCATCCTAACAACATAACGTGGTAGTAGAACTGAACTAGGCTTGTATCCATCAACCCTATAAGGTACTACTGATTAGTAACACGTGATCCTGATAGAGAGAATAGATCCTAATTCCTTAACCCCCGGTGGAAGAATAGACTGACTCAGATCAGAATGTCATAAGATAAAGGAGTAAAAAGAGCCTTACATTCCACCCACAAACAATTCCCCTACATATAACTAAAGAATTTCTAGACTCAACATCGACCAGTTTGGCTTGGAGAACCTACAGGCAGCCTGGCTCTGATGCCAACGCTGTCAGGACCCCGACTCGATGTCACATCGATCTAGCCGGTAACACCTCATATCACTTTGCGGCCTCACGCACGGTATCCCCACGGGTGTCGCCTTACCTTTGCCCGGGACCGTTTGCGCCTTTTGGCTCACGTATATGATAGTGTCGCTAGCATCCATATGATAAGGAGCCCGGGCTGACATGACTAGTCGTAAACCCAAAGTGGCACAGACTTACAGGGACAGGCATCCATGACCCAGCTTCGAACGTGTCGGTCATCAACAAGTGGGTCCGGGCTGTAGCACTGGGCTAGCAGGACTCCGGTAAACCGGGCTGTAGCGGGCTAACAGGACTCCGGTACTCAATGCGTGACATTTCCCCGAAGGGACAGACACCGGAACGAAGAAGGACACATGCCGGCCAGCCTAAGTGTTCCAGAGCAGTAGCAAGCTACCATGGCTCAGCGGTAACACTAGGAGACATTTCCCGGTAAGAGAGGCTACTAAAGATAAACAACTAGATAGTCAGATCCCACACATACCAAGCATTTCAATCATACACACAATATGCTCGATATGTGCAAATACAACAAGGCATCACAACATGACTCTACGACACAAGTACTTTATTTAAGGCTCAGAGAGCCATACATAACATACACAAAGGTACGGGTCACACGACCCAACATTCAAGTCGTACAGTCATACAAACTAGCAGCGGAAGTAACTTGTCTGAGTACAGACAACTAGAAAAATAGAAGAGGCTTGGAAAGCCTAGCTATACTACGAGGTCCTTCACAAGCTCAGGATCACCACCTGGGCCTTAGCCTACTCATTGATGTCAACGTCTACGTAGAACCCATCAGAAGGGGTTGCAGCGTCTTCTGTAAAAATGTAAATTATAGCAACATGAGTACAAAGGTACTCAGCAAGACTTACATCAGATCCTACATACATGCATATTATCAAGAAGGGTTGGTGGAGTTATTGCAGCAAGCCAGCTTTGACTCTTGGCTAGGCTAACCTACGAGACTCCAACTTGAAATGGTTTGCGCACACGAGTCCGCTACTCACCACTTCAATACACTACCGAGGATTCACCTCCGTCTTCGTGCGGAAGAGCCCTCCTCGGCACTCACACTTATCTTGAGTCTTTTAGTAGTTTCCGTTTACTTGTCTATGAATTGTATAGGCAACCAAGTAGTCCTTTACCGCGGACGCGGCTATTCGAATAGATCATGATAACCCTGCAGGGGTGTACTTCTTCATACACGCTCTCACCACTTACCGTCGTTTACACGACATGTACTCGGCAACCTTCAAGCGGAAGCCCAACGTGGGTGTCGGCCACGACCTACCTAATCACCTAAGCCTCCAGTCCAGGTTTATCGCCTATCCAGGTTCCATCCGTAGGGAGTCCGGCCGAGGTTTCCCATACGGCCCCGAACGATGTGAACAGGGTTCCTGAGATACCTAACGGGTATTCGGTACACCCAGCCACGTACCTACCGCATCACAGCCCACCCCTACGGTCAGCGCTGTCCACGGCCTCCAGTAGGCTACAAACACCAGAAACTACTTGCAACTGCTGGACGGAGAACTAGGGTGAATAAGAAGCCGAGAGGGTCCATTGGTTTCGGGCCCAATGCATGGTAGTAGCTGATTCTTAAATCACACATACAGATCTCAGTGCTTAAGGTCGGCTTCAATGAAACAACCCACCATGTACTCCTACATGGCCTCTCATCGATACCTTTACCAAATCGTGTTCACCACACCACTCTCATTACCGACATAATCATTTCACTCTAGCCCATCACCCAGATGAACCAGACCTGACACGACTCTAAGCATAGCAGGCATAGCAAGGTAGGAACAACACATACATATGGCTCAATCAACTCCTACACATGCTAGTGGGTTTCATCTAGTTACTGTGGCAATGACAGGTCATGTAGAGAAAGTGGGTTCAACTACCGTAGCACACAGCAGTTTGAAACGCGTTGTCTTAATGCAGTAAAAGAGAGCAGGAGCGAGAACATGGGATTGTATCGATATGATCAAATGGTTGGTTGCTTGCCTGATGGTTCGATGCACTGATACGATTCTTCGTTAGGGTAATCAAGATACTCCTCGGAGGCAGAACCTGCCGCAAAGAACACCGATACACAACCATCAACAAACAATGTGCATCAATATGATGCATGCATGAAACATAGCAATATGAGTGTGTTGGGCTAATGCAACTAAGACCAGAAGGGTTTGAACCAATTTGAATCAAAGATTCAAATTTCAAACTCAAACATGGCCCTTTAAAGTGTTTTTCCTTGTTCTGTATTAAACATCAGGTTAACTTGTTTAATCATGCATGAAAATAGTACAGATGGATAGATTGGATTTTTCTGATCATTTTTCATATATAATTTGTCTGATTTGGAGTTACAGAATAAAAGTTATGAATTTTTAAAGTTTAAACTATATTCTGGAATTTCCTATATTAGATTAATTCCAGAAAATCAATTATTGCATCAGCCTGACGTCAGTGTGACGTCAGCAGGTCAACGGAACATGTCCAGGTCAAACCTGACAGTGGGTCCCGCGTGTCAGGGTGATTAATTTAATTAAAGTTTAAATAAAACTAAACCTGTCTAATTAACAGGGCTGGGCCCCACCTGTCATTGACTCAGGGGAGTCAACCAGGGCCCACCCGTGGTCAAACCCGGGTCGGCTGCACCGGCGTTTAGCCGCCGGCGAGCCCGACGCGGCGGCGGAAGTGGTTTTGGCTGTTTCGGCCACCAAATGGGTAGCGGAGACCACCGGAGTGGAGCTGAGGACGAGCCGCAGCTCTTGGTGGAGTCCGTTGGGGTCGGGGTGGCCGGAGTTGGCGCCGGCGACGACTTTGGCGGCCACCGGGGTTCGGCCGAAGACGAACTTGACGCTAGAGGGGTCAGTGAGGCGCGGGGAGTAGCTAGCTAGGTGCTACGTGACACGATGAGTATGATGGACACCGTGGAGTGGTCGGAGGGTGACCGGGAGCACATCGGCGACGAGCTCCACGGCGGTGGGTGCGGTTGAGCTCCGGGAGGTCGCTACACGGCTCGGGAGCAAGAAAAGGAGGGGGGAAAGATGGCTAAGCTCACAGTGAGTGCGACGAAGCCCTTGGTGCGGCCGGAGATGGACCGGAGCGACGACGGCGTTGAAGGGGATCTCCGGCGACGGCGGTTCGGGCGAGGTCGTTGCGGTGGACTCGGGCGTTGCGAGCGCTCGGGGCTCGGCTTGCTCGATGGAGTGGACAGCGGCGGAGCTCCTGGACACGATGAGAGGACGCACGGGCGGCGGGAAGCACGGCTACGACGAAGGCACGGCGATGGTGGCGTCGGTCATGGCGGGGGAGCGCGAGGGGGAGGAGCTGGAGAGAGGAGGGGGTGTCTGGAGGGTTCGGGGGAGCGAGGGAGGCTGATCCACGACGTCACCAGGCGCGGGGAGCGGCGAGGCGGCGAGCAGGTGCGTGGCGCGCGCTGCGTTCGCCGTCGGGCACCTGCCTGCCTGCCTGGCCGGCAAGCAGCTCGCTGGAGCGGCGCTGGGCTGGGCCGGCAGGTGGGCCGGAAGCAGGCATCAGGTAAGTTTTTCCATTTCTTTCCGTTTCTGTTTTTTTTAATACTTCTGCAACTTTGTTGAATTAAATAAAATACTTAGGCAACTCCTAAAATCACCAAACTACTCCTGGTCCATAGTTGGATTATTTCCAACATGAAACATTTTAGTTTGGAGATATTTGAGCATTTAAATATTTTATATAATTTTAAATGCCCAAATTCAAATATTTATGATTTAATTCAAAAACCCTAAGATGGCCTAGGAAAATGTGCATCACTTTTGGCAGAGGTTCTGAACCAAGACAAAAAAATGATGGGCATTTTAGAAGGGCATTTCAGGTTCATTGAAAAAGTTTTTAGTAAACCCTAATTGGTTTAAGAGGGGACTGGGGGTTCTGTCATCCCCATTTCAGGTTTCTGATGAAAGAGTAAACATGATGCAACACTCTAATGCATGGCTAACTAGGATGTGACAACATACCACAGTGCAGCGGTTTGTCTCTACTTCATACCCTGCAGTTTGTCTCACCTGTACCCTGAAGTGTACAAGATACAGAAGAAATTCAGAGAAAATTTAGTGTTGAAGATTCAGAGAGGAAGCACGCACACACAACACACCGGCTGCTGCACCAGAGCCCTCAATAGTAGCTAGCGCCACCTTGTCAGCACGCACACTCAACACACTCGTATAGTTAGAGAGGGCAATGGCCACACTAGGAAATATGTGTGCTTCATTAAGTACTATCTATATAGGAACAAAGGGGATTAACAGATTGACTAGACCAATGGGCACCAAAGAATTTAAAATTTCAAGTGAAATTAGCACTATGGTATCTAGGGATTGGGAAAAAAACTCATTAGTAATATTGTAACTTGGTATATTACTCACTGCCACGCTCAAATACATCCTCCATTGAAAAGGCCATCAATCGGGCGAGTCAGCAACACAATCTGAACCCAAAAACAGAATGCAGAGTAGTGGGTCAATCAAGCTCAAGCACAAATTTCCAGCTGGAACTTTTGTCAAGATAGAGAGAATGAATTCATAAGGTTATTCACTACAAATAGAGTGAACCTACTACTGCTAATATTTCATCCTGAAACTTACTGCTCATCGATAGGCTGCTCCTTGAATGCCAAGTACTCATAAACAGATCACAAACAACGGGGCTCTCAAACAATTCATGCACGCATGCACGGGGGGACCAGACCAAATCAAGAGAGGTGGGTCGGGGGGCATCACAGACGAGTTAGTGTGATTTGGGTTGGACGGGGCGGCTAACCTTGGTAGAGAAGAAGGTGTTACCGATGGCGGCCGAGGGGTTGGTCGCCCACCGTTGGATGTTGGACACCGACATCACTGCGCAGCCCGCAAGGTGATTTCAAAGGGGGCGGTGTGGACAGAGAGGTGCTACCGGAGAGGCGCTGTGTGGATGGAGAGGAGCCACCAAAGATGTGCGGCGTTGGATATGATGCCCCGGCCGAAACCCTAGACATGGCTAGGGGTCGCCGGCAAGCGTCGGAGATCGGGAGCGACGGATCTAGCCGGACTGGAGGACAAAGGGGTTGGAGAACAGCTCGTGGTGGCGGACGTCATCGGAATCTTCAGGTGTTGGTCTCGGCGTGAGTTCTTGCACCAGGGAGAGAGATGTGTTGCGAGAGGGACGGATGGGTAGGGGATGCGGCAGATCTGGTAGTTGCGGAGCTGTGAGGTGAGAGGGAGGGAGAGCAAGGACCAGCGGCGAGCTATGGGAGGACGGACGCGAAGAGGTGGTGGGTGGCGGCATGATGTGGGAGATGAGGGAGGGGGCTGCGGAGGGAGAGAGAGGAGGGGCCGAGGAGGAGCATTTAGGGTTCTCATTTTATACGGTAATGGTTAGGCGGGCTTTGACGGGCTTTCAGCGGGCCTGCGGGGCTGTACCAGACCATACATGACAGTTTTTGATATTGTCATCCAAAATCTGTCATGGATTAATAGGTTTCTTGTAGTTACAATACTCTTGGTGAAGCCTATCCCGCTAACTACACTATAGAGCACGACTCTGAAAGCTACTGAGTGGATAATGGACAGTGGATGCACTAACCACATGACTGGTGGTTGAAGTTTTCTCATGGATTCAACCCTGCGTCCATCTACTTAAAGCCACATAATGTTCGCTCACACTGGTAAAAGCAAGGTATTGGGCCTAGGTAGAGTTGCTATCTCCAATGATCAACACATGGAGAAAGTGATGCTTGTTGAATCCCTTGGATACAAATTAATGTATGTCTCAATGCTTTCTGATCTGAACATGATTGTGATATTTGAAAAATATCGTTGCCTTGTGCTTATGGAAACTGACAAATCTCTAGTCTTCGAATGTTATCGAAGAGGTGATCTATACATGGTAGATTTCTCAGCAAGACCACAGCTTGTCGTATGTCTTTTAGCAAAGGCTTCAGAGTGTTGCCTCTAACATCGAAGGCTAGGACATGCGGGCATAAGGAACTTTCACACTCTCATGAAGAAGAAGCATATCATTGGCATCGAGGGCGTCAAGTTCAAGAAAGAACATCTATGTGGTGCTTGTGAAGCCGGGAAGATGACTAGGGCCAAGCATCCCTCGAAGACAATCATGGCTACATCACGTCCCTTCGAACTACTTCACATCGACTTATTTGGACCTACTCACTACTCTACTCTTACTACCACTGCACATCTCTATGGCTTCGTTATTCTTGATGATTATTCGAGATACACCTGGGTGCACATAATTCTCTATAAGACTGAAGTGCAAGATGTCTTCAGACGATTCGCGGATCGTGCCATGACCAATTATGGCATGAAGATCAGGCACATCACGAGTGACAATGGCAAAGAATTCAAGAACACTGGCCTCAACACTTATCTTGATACCTAGGCATCACTCATGAGCTCTCTCCTTCAGACACACCTCAGCAGAATGGCGTCGTGGAGCACAAGAACAGAACCCTCATTGAGATGGCACATACGATGCTTGATGAGTACAAGACTCCAAGAAAGTTCTGGCCTGAAGCCATTGACACTCCTTGCCACATCATCAATAGTGTTTATCTTCATAATTTCTTCAAGAGGACATCCTATGAACTCCTGACTGGTAAGAAGCCAAACATTAGCTATTTTCAAAGTCTTTGGTGCTGGATCACGGATCCACATCATACTTCTAAATTTGCGCCAAAAGCACATGAATGATTTATGCTTGCTTACAGAAAGGATTCGCACACCTACAGAGTCTTCAACCTCTTTGACTATAAAGTGGTTGAAACTATAGATGTGCGGTTCAATGAGACTAAGGCTCGCAAAGAGAGGACCTGCCAAATGTGCTAGATGAAGCTTATCCTAGTGAAGCTATCCAGCTAATGGGTACTGGAGAAATCATACCCACCGAGGAATAGGTTGAAGAAGAAATAGTTGTTCCAGCACCCACTACATGTCAAGACAATGCTTAGTCTGAAGCCAATGCTAAAGATGAAGATAGTGATCAGCAAGAGCAAAGTCTTCGCCCTATTCATCCTCATGTTACCAATTAAGTTCAGATTGAGAAGATCATCGATAGTGTCAATGCACCTGGTCCTCTCACTCGATCAAGAGCAACACAACTAGCAAATTTCTATGGGCACTTTGCATTTTTCTCTATATTTGAACCCAAGAGAGTTGATGAAGCCTTCATGGAACCTGAATGGATTCAAGCTATGCAAGAAGATCTTCAACAGTTTGAGATGAACAATGTCTGGGAGCTAGTCAAACATCCTGATCCTCGCAAGCACAATATTATTGGCACCAAATGGATCTATCGCAACAAGCAAGATGAACATGGTCAAGTTGCGAGAAACAAATCTCGTCTCGCTGCCAAGGTTACACACAAGTGGAAGGAATTGACTTCGATGAAACCTTTGCTCACATCGCTAGGCTTGAAGCCATACGCATATTGCTTGCCTATGCTAATCACAACAACATTCTTATGTACCAAATGGATGTGAAGAGTGCCTTCCTCAATGCCAAAATTGAACAAGAAGTGTATGTAGCTCAACCCACTGGTTTTGAAGATCCAAAGCGTCCTGATATGGTAGGCAAACTCAACAAGGCACTGTATGACCTCAAACAAGCACCTCGCGCTTGGTATGGCACACTCAAAGACTTCCTGAAGAGCACAGGCTTCAAACCTGGTTCTCTAAATCCCACTCTCTTCACGAAGACATATGATGTTGAATTTCTTGTATGCCAAATCTATGTGGAAGACATTATCTTCAGCTACACTAATAAGAGATATAGTGATGAGTTTTGGGCATATGATGCAAGAGCAATATCATATGTCCATGATGGGAGAGCTGAAATTCTTTCTTGGTCTTCAAATCCGTCAACGGAGAAATAGCATCTTCATATCACAAGAAAAATATCTCCAAGATTGCCTGGAGAAGTTTGGAATGCAAGACTACAAAGGATAAACGACGCCAATGCCAACCAAAGGCCAATTGGGCCCGACGACAATGGTAAAGAGTTCGATCAAAAGGTATACCGCTCCATGATTGGTTCTTTATTGTACTTATGTGCATCTAGGACAAATATAATGTTTAGCGTTTGCATGTGTGCCTGATTCCAAGCGGCACCAAAGGAATTGCATCACCTCGCCGTGAAGTGAATACTTCGATATTTGGCTCACACCCCAACACTAGGATTATGGTATCCAAAGGGCTTAGAGTTTGATCTAGTTGTATTCTCAGATGCTGATTATGCTGGTGACAAGGTCGATCTCAAATCCACATTAGGTACATGTCATTTTCTTGGACGATCTCTTGTCTGTTGGTCTTCAAAGAAGCAAAACTGTGTATCATTGTCCACTGCTGAATCTGAATACATTGCTGCTGGATCTGGTTGTGCTCAGCTTCTCTGGATGAAGCAAACCCTCAAGGATTATGGCATCAACATGAAGCATGTGCCCCTTTACTACGATAATGAAAGCGCCATCAAGATTGCTAACAATCCAGTTCAGCACTCGAAGACAAAGCACATTCAGATCCATCATCACTTTCTCAGAGATCATGTTATGAAGGAAGACATTGATATCATTCATGTCAACACTGAAGAGAAATTGGTAGATAGCTTCACGAAGCCCTTGGAAAGAAAAGCTTCTGCAAGCTGCGGTGTGAGCTAAATATCTTAGTGTTGGGGAATGCAGTAATTTAAAAAAAAAATCCTACGCACACGCAAGATCCATCTAGGTGATGTATAGCAACGAGAGGGGAGAGTGTTGTCCACGTACCCTCGTAGACCGAAAGCGGAAGCGTTATTACAACATGGTTGATGTAGTCGTACGTCTTCACGATCCAACTGATCTCAGCACCAAACGTACGGCACCTCCGTGTTCAGCACACGTTCAGCTCGATGACGTCCCATGTACTATTGATCCAGTTGAGGCCGAGGGAGAGTTTCATCAGCATGACGGCGTGATGACGGTGATGATGAAATTACTGGCACAGGGCTTTGCCTAAGCAATACGACGATATGACCGAGGGGAATATGGTGGAGGGGGGGCACCGCACACGGCTAAGACAACTATCAACTTGTGTGTGCTAGGGTGCCCCCCTGCCCCCGTATATAAAGGAGCAAGGGGGAGGCCGACCGGCCCTATAGGGGCACGCCCCAAGTACGATTCCTACTAGGAATAGGAATCCTATTTCTAGTAGGTTTCCAACAAGCAAGAGAGGGGGAAGGAAGGAGAGGGGGAGATGGAGAAGGAAAGGGGGGCGCCGCCCCCCTTCCCTAGTCCAATTCAGACCCAAGGGGGAGGGGGTGCATGGCCTGCCCTAGCCGTCCCTCTCTCTCTCCACTAAGGCCCATGAGGCCCATTAGTTCCCCCGGGGGTTCCGATAACCCTCAGGCACTCCGGTTTTACCCGAAACTTCTCAGAAACATTTCCTGTGTCCGAATATAGTCGTACAATATATCAATCTTTATGTCTCGACCATTTCTAGACTCCTTGTCATGTAAATGATCACATCTGGGACTCCGACTACCTTCGGTACATCAAAACACATAAAATCATAATACCGATCATCATCGAACGTTAAGCATGTGGACCCTATGGGTTCGAGAACAATGTAGACCTGACCGAGACACTTCTCCGATCAATAACCAATAGCGGAACATGGATGCTCATATTGGCTCCTACATATCCTACGAAGATCTTTATCGGTCAAACCGCATAACAACATACGGTGTTCCCTTTTTCATCGGTATGTTACTTGCCCGAGATTCGATCGTCGGTATCTCAATACCAAGTTCAATCTCGTTACCGGCAAGTGTCTTTACTCATTTCGTAATGCAACATCCCGCAACTAACTCATTAGTTACATTGCTTGCAAGGCTTATAGTGATGTGCATTATCGAGAGGGCCCAGAGATACCTCTCCGACAATCGGAGTGACAAATCCTAATCACGATCTATGCCAACTCAAGAAACACCATCGGAGACACCTGTAGAGCATCTTTATAGTAACCCAGTTACGTTGTCATGTTTGATAGCACACTAAGTGTTCCTCCAGTATTTGGCAGTTGCATAAAACTAAATGTTCATAGTGCTAAGCTAACGGATGGGTCAAGTCAATCACATCATTCTCTAATGATGTGATCCCGTTAATCAAATGACAACTCATATCTATGGTTAGGAAACTTAACCATCTTTATTAACGAGCTAGTCAAGTAGAGGCATACTAGTGACACTTAGTTTATCTATGTATTCACACATGTACTAAGTTTCCGGTTAATACAATTCTAGCATGAATATTAAACATTTATCATGATATAAGGAAATATAAATAACAACTTTATTATTGCCTCTAGGGCATATTTCCTTCAGTCTCCCACTTGCACTAGAGTCAATAATCTAGATTACATAGTAATGATTCTAACACCCATGGAGTCTTGGTGCCGATCATGTTTTGCTCGTGAGAGAGGCTTAGTGAACGGGTCTGCAACATTCAGATCCGTATGTATCTTGCAAATCTCTATGTCTCCCTCCTTGACTTGATCGCGAATGGAATTGAAGCGTCTCTTGATGTACTTGGTTCTCTTGTGAAATCGGGATTCCTTCGCCAAGGAAATTGCACTAGTATTGTCACAAAAGATTTTCATTGGACCCGTTGCACTAGGTATGACACCTAGATCGGATATGAAATCCTTCATCCAGACTCCTTCATTTGCTGCTTTCGAAGCAGCTATGTACTCTGCTTCACACGTAGATCCCGCCACGACGCTCTGCATGGAACTGCACCAACTGACAGCTCCACCATTCAATCAAAATACGTATCTGGTTTGTGACTTAGAGTCATCCGGATCAGTATCAAAGCTTGCATCGACGTAACCGTTTATGACGAGCTCTTTGTCACCTGCATAAAGGAGAAACATATCCTTAGTCCTTTTGAGGTATTTCTGGATGTTCTTGACAGCTGTCCAGTGATCCACTCCTGGATTACTTTGGTACCTCCCTGCTAAACTAATAGCAAGGCACCCATAAGGTATGGTACACATCATTGCATACATGATAGAACCTATCGCTTAAGCATAGGGAATGACTTTCATTTTCTCTCTATCTTCTGCAGTGGTCAGGCATTGAGTCTGACTCAACTTCACACCTTGTAACACAGGCAAGAACCCTTTCTTTGCTTGATGCATTTTGAACTTCTTCAAAACTTTATCAAGGTATGTGCTTTGTGAAAGTCCAATTAAGCGTCTTGATCTATCTCTATAGATCTTGATGCCCAATATATAAGCAGCTTCACCGAGGTCTTTCATTGAAAAATTCTTATTCAAGTTTCCTTTTATGCTATTCAGAAATGCAGTATCATTTCCAATTAACAATATGTCATCCACATATAATATCAGAAATGCTACAGAGCTCCCACTCACTTTTATGTAAATACAGGCTTCTCCAAAGTCTGTATAAAACCATAAGCTTTGATCACACTATCAAAGCGTATATTCCAACTTCGAGAGGCTTGCACCAGTCCATAAATGGATCGCTGGAGCTTGCACACTTTTTTAGATCCTTTTGGATCAATAAAACCTTCTGGTTGCATCATATACAACTCTTCTTTAAGATATCCATTAAGGAATGCAGTTTTGACATCCATTTGCCAAATTTCATAATCATAAAATGCGGCAATTGCTAACATGATTCGGATGGACTTAAGCATCGCTACGGGTGAGAAGGTCTCATTGTAGTCAACTCCTTGAACTTGTCGAAAACTTTTTGCAACTAGTTGAGCTTTGTAGACAGTAACATTAGCGTCAGCGTCAGTCTTCTTCTTGAAGAGCCATCTATTCTCTATGGCTTGCCAATCATCGGGCAAGTCAACCAAAGTCCACACTTTGTTCTCATACATGGATCCTATCTCAGATTTCATGGCCTCAAGACATTTTGCGGAATCTAGTCTCATCGTCGCTTCCTCATAGTTCGTAGGTTCGTCATGGTCAAGTAAGATGACCTCCAACATAGGATTACCGCACCACTCTGGTGCGGATCTTACTCTGGTTGACCTACGAGGTTCGATAGTAACTTGATCAGAAGTTTCATGATCATCATCATTAGCTTCCTCACTTACAGGTGTAGGAATCACTGGAACTGATTTCTGTGATGAACTACTTTCCAATAAGGGAGCATGTATAATTACCTCATCAAGTTCTACTTTCCTCCCACTCACTTCTTTCGAGAGAAACTCCTTCTCTAGAAAGGATCCATTCTTAGCAATGAATATCTTTCCTTCGGATCTGTGATAGAAGGTGTACCCAATAGTCTCCTTTGGGTATCTTATGAAGACACATTTCTCCGATTTGGGTTCGAGCTTATCAGGTTGAAGCTTTTTCACATAAGCATCGCAGCCCCAAACTTCAAGAAACGACAACTTGGGTTTCTTACCAAACCACATTTCATAAGGTGTCGTCTCAACGGATTTCGATGGTGCCCTATTTAACATGAATGCAGCCGTCTCTAAAGCATAACCCCAAAACGACAGCGGTAAATCAATAAGAGACATCATAGATTGCACCATATCTAATAAAGTGCGGTTATGACGTTCAGACACACCATTACGCTGTGGTGTTCCAGGTGGCGTGAGTTGCGAACTATTCCGCATTGTTTCAAATGAAGACCAAACTCATAACTCAAATACTCACCTCCACGATTAGATCGTATAAACTTAATTTTCTTGTTACGATGATTTTCCACTTCACTCTGAAATTCTTTTAACTTTTCAAACGTTTCAGACTTGTGTTTCATCAAGTAGATATACCCATATCTTCTCAAATCATCAGTGAAGGTTAGAAAATAATCATACCCGCCATGAGCATCAACACTCATCGGACCGCATACATCAGTATGTATTATTTCCAATAAGTTTGTTGTTCGTTCCATTGTTCCAGAGAACGAAGTTTTAGTCATCTTGCCCATGAGGCATGGTTCGCAAGCATCAAGTGATTCCAAAAGTCCATCAACATGGAGTTTCTTCATGCGCTTTACACCAATATAACCTAAATGGAATGCCACAAATAAGTTGCACTATCATTATTAAACCTATATCTTTTAGCTTCTATACTATGAATATGTGTATCACTACTATCGAGATTTAGTAAAAATAGACCACTCATCAAGGGTGCATGACCATAAAAGATATTACTCATATAAATAGAACAACCATTATTCTCTGGTTTAAATGAATAACCGTCTCGCATCAAACAAGCTCCAGATATAATGTTCATGCTTAACGCTGGCACCAAATAACAACTGTTCATGTCTAAAACTAATCCCGAAGGTAGATGTAGAGGTAGTGTGCCGACGGCGATCACATCGACTTTGGAACCATTTCCCACGCGCATCGTCACCTCGTCCTTAGCCAATCTTCGCTTAATCTGTAGCCCCTGTTTTGAGTTGCAAATATTAGCAACAGAACCAGTATCAAATACCCGAGCATTAGTAAGGTACACATCAATAACATGTATATCAAATATACCTTTCACTTTGCCATCGTTCTTATCCGCCAAATACTTGCGGCAGTTCCGCTTCCAGTGAGAAGTCCCTTTGCAGTAGAAGCACTTAGTCTTAGGCTTAGGTCCAGACTTGGGCTTCTTCACTTGAGCAACAACTTGCTTGCTGTTCTTCTTGAAGTTCCCCTTGTTCCCTGTGCCCTTATTCTCGAAACTGGTGGTCTTGTTGACCATCAACACTTGATGCTCCTTCTTGATTTCTACCTCCATAGCCTTTAGCATTGCGAAGAGATCGGGAATTGTCTTATCCATCCCTTTCTTAGTAGAGTTCATCACGAAGCTCTTGTAGCTTGGTGGCAGTGATTGAAGAACTCTGTCAATGACACTATCATCAGGAAGATTAACTCCCAGTTGAGTCAAGTGGTTGTGGTACCCAGACATTCTGAGTATATGTTCACTGACAGAACTCTTCTCCTCCTTGCAGCTGTAGAACTTATTGGATACTTCATATCTCTCAATCCGGGCATTTCCTTGAAATATTAACTTCAACTCCTGGAACATCTCATATGCTCCATGACGTTCAAAACGTCGTTCAAGTGCCGGTTCTAAGCCATAAAGCATGGCACACTGAACTATCGAGTAGTCATCAGCTTTGCTCTGCCAGATGTTCTTAACATTGTCAGCAGCATCTGCAGCATGCTTGTCACCCAGCGGTGCTTCCAGGACGTAATTCTTCTGTGCAGCAATGAGGATAATCCTCAAGTTATGGACCCAGTCCATGTAATTGGTACCATCATCTTCCAACTTAGCTTTCTCTAGGAACACATTAAAATTCAACAAAACAACAGCATGGGCCATCTATCTACAACAACATAGACATGCAAAATACTATCAGGTACTAAGTTCATGATAAATTAAAGTTCAGTTAATCATATTACTTAAGAACTCCCACTTAGATAGACATCCCTCTAATCGTCTAAGTGATCATGTGATCCATATCAACTAAACCATGTCCGATCATCACGTGAGATGGAGTAGTTTTTAATGGTGAACATCACTATGTTGATCATATCTACTATATGATTCACGCTCGACCTTTCGGTCTTAGTGTTCTGAGGCCATATCTGCATATGCCAGCCTCGTCAAGTTTAACCCGAGTATTCTGCGTGTGCAAAACTGGCTTGTACCCATTGTATGTGAACGTAGAGCTTATCACACCCGATCATTGATACGTCTCCGTCGTATCTACTTTTCCAAACACGTTTGCCCTTGTTTTGGACTCTAACTTGTATGATTTGAATGGAACTAACACGGACTGACGTTGTTTTCAGCAGAATTGCCATGGTGTTGTTTTATGTGCAGAAAACAAATATTCTCGGAATGACCTGAAACTCCACGGAACATCTTAGAAAAAATAATAAAAAATCCTCGCCAAAGATGAAGACCAGGGGGCCCACACCCTTCTCATGAGGGTGGGGGCGCCCCCCCTAGGGCGCGCCCCCTACCTCGTGGGCCCCCTAGATGCCCTCCGATGCCAACTCCAACTCTATATATTTGCTTTCGGAGAGAGAAAAATCGGAGAGAAGAAATCATCGCGTTTTATGATACAGAGCCGCCGCCAAGCCCTAAAACCTCTTGGGAGGGCTGATCGGGAGTCCGTTCGTGGCTCCGAAGAGGGGGATTCGTCGCCGTTGTCATCATCAACCATCCTCCATCACCAATTTCATGATGCTCACCGTCGTGCGTGAGTAATTCCATCGTAGGCTTGCTGGCCGGTGATGGGTTGGATGAGATTTATCATGTAATAGAGTTAGTTTTGTTAGGGTTTGATCCCTAGTATCCACTATGTTCTGAGATTGATGTTGCTATGACTTTGCTATGCTTAATGCTTGTCACTAGGGCCCGAGTGCCATGATTTAAGAGATGAACCTATTATGTTTTCATGAATATATGTGCGTTCTTGATCCTATCTTGCAAGTCTATAGTCACCTACTATGTGTTATGATCCGGCAACCCTGAAGTGACAATAATCGGGACCACTCCCGGTGATGACCATAGTTTGAGGAGTTCATGTATTCACTATGTGCTAATGCTTTGTTCCGGTTCTCTATTAAAAGGAGGCCTTAATATTCCTTAGTTTCCAATAGGACCCCGCTGCCATGAGAGGGTAGGACAAAAGATGTCATGCAAGTTCTTTTCCATAAGAACGTATGACTATATACGGAATACATGCCTACATTACATGAATTGGAGCTAGTTCTGTGTCACCCTATGTTATGACTGTTACATGATGAACCGCATCCGGCATAATTATCCATCACTGATCAAGTGCCTACGAGTTTTCCATATACTGGTTCTCGCTTATTTACTTTCTCGCTGCTACTGTTACAATCACTACAAAATACCAAAAACATTACTTTTGCTATCTTTACTTTTGTTGCCGCTACCACCACTATCATATTACTTTGCTACTAAACACTTTGCTGCAGATACTAAGTTTCCAGGTGTGGTTGAATTGACAACTCAGCTGCTAATACTTGAGAATATTCTCTGTCTCCCCTTGTGTCGATTCAATAAATTTGGGTTGAATACTCTACCCTCGAAAGTTGTTGCGATCCCCTATACTTGTGGGTTATCAAGACTAATTTCTGGCGCCGTTGCCGGGGAGCGTAGCTCTATTCTTTGAGTCACTTGGGATTTATATCTGCTGGACACTATGAAGAACTTGAGAGATCCAAAAACCAAGATCTATCCCTCAACTACGAGGGGAGGTAAGGAACTGCCATCTAGCTCTGCACTTGATTCACCTTTTGTTATGAGTAAGTTTGCGACACCTACACCTGCTTCTGCTATTCGTTCTAATATGTCGCATGTTATTGATGATGCCACTTCTGCTATGCATGATACTTATGATGAAACTGCTTCTATGCCTGATACTACTGTGCCCCTTGGTGAATTTCTTGATGAACAAATTGCTACGGCTAGAGAAAAATAAATTATTGAATCTGAATACGATGATGATAGTGATGATGAAAATATGCCTGTTATTCCTGAGGGCTATCTTTTTGATATGGAATCTTCTGCCGCTATTTTAGCTTGCAAGGATAGATATGAGCTTAAGAGGTTATTAATTAAATGGAACAAAGAATCACTTAGAGATAAAATGAAACCCGATCCTGCTTTTGCTACTTCACCTATATGTGTTCCTGATAAGGATTATGAATTCTCTGTTGATCCTGATATAATTACTATGGTTGAATCTGATCCGTTTTATGGCTATGAATCTGAAACTGTTGTGGCACATCTTACTAAGTTAAATGATATAGTTGCCCTATTCACTAATGATGAGAGATCGCGTTACTTTTATATACTCGAAATATTTCCATTCTCATTAAAGGGTAATGCTAAGATATGGTTTAATTCTCTTGATCCTGGTTGTGTGCGTAGTCCCCAGAATATGATTTATTACTTCTCTGCTAAATATTTCCCTGCTCATAAGAAACAAGCTGCTTTAAGGGAAATATACAACTTTGTGCAAATTAAAGAAGAGAGTCTCCCACAAGTTTGGGGGAGGCTTCTCAAGTTACTTAATGCTTTGCCTGATCATCCTCTTAGGAAACCAGAAATACTTGATATCTTTTATAATGGACTAACCGATGCTTCCAGAGATTACCTGGATAGTTGTGTTGGTTCTCTTTTCAGGGAAAGAACACCAAATGAAGCTGAAATTCTATTGAATAATATGTTGACAAATGAAAATAATTGGGCACCTCCTGATCCAGCTCCTGAGCCAACTCCTGCTCCAATTACTGAACATATTCCTAAACCAACTCCGAAGAAGAGAGGTGTTCTATTTATCAGTCCCGAAGATATGAAAGAGGCAAAGAAATCTATGAAGGAAAAAGGTATTAAAGCTGAAGACGTTAAGAATTTACCTCCTATTGAAGAAATACATGGTCTTAATTCACCGCCTATTGAAGAAACATATGATCTTAATTCTTTATTTACTGAAGAACCTCCTGATCCCGATATCCCGGCACAGGTAGTAAAGGTAAATTCTCTCTATAGATATGATAAAGCTGAAGTCCCTCCTACTAAAATTGCTAGTCAGTGCTTGGATGAGTTTGATAACTTTATGTTTAAGCAAGACGACTTCAATGCTTATTTTGGTAGACAATTAGAAGAAAATGCTTATATGATTAGACGCTTGGGTGATTATATGGCTAATATTAAAGGTGAACTTAAACTTGTTAGCAAACATGCTTCTATGGTTACCACTCAAGTAGAACAAGTACTTAAGGCTCAAAAAGAAGTGCTTGATGAAATGAATAGTAAGAAAAATGATTATGCTGTTAGAGTGGCTACTAGAACTGGTAGAATGACTCAAGAACCTCTGTATCCTGAAGGCCATCCTAAGAGAATCGAGCAAGATTCTCAAAGAAATAATAGTGATGTCCCTAGTTCTTCTAAAAAGAAGAAGAAGAAAAATGATAGAACTGTGCAAACTTCTAGTGAACCTATTGCTGAATCACCTGATAATCCAAATGATATTTCTATGTCTGATGCTGAAACACAATCTGGTAATGAACATGAACCTAATGAAAATATTGATAATGATGTTCATGATGATGCTTTTGGGTTTCATCTCCATAAGAGTGGCTGAGTTTTTACGTTGGCTTGCCAAGCCTATCACAACCCTCCTCCTTTACCCGGGCTTGGGACCGGCTATGTTGAGACAACATAGGCGGAGTTCAAAGGGCAACCTGGTGCATGTAGCTCCCGCTTGTGCAGGGTCCAGGGAAGGGTCCGACCACTTTGGGTCTATAGTACGCAGCCTTTCCCTACATTTCTGTAAGAGGCTGTTTCCAGGACTTGAACCCATGACCTCATGGTCACAAGGCAGCAGCTTTACCACTGCGCCAAGGCTCCCCTTCGAAATGTTGTATGGCGCGGAGTGTTGGCCGACTAAAAGGCGACATGTTCAACAGTTAGGTGTGGCGGAGATGCGTATGTTAAGATGGATGTGTGGCCACACGAGGAAGGATCGAGTCCAGAATGATGATATACGAGATAGAGTTGGGGTAGCACCAATTGAGGAGAAGCTTGTCCAACATCGTTTGAGATGGTTTGGGCATATTCAGCGCAGGCCTCCAGAAGCTCCAGTGCATAGCGGACGGCTAAAGCGTGCGGAGAATGTCAAGAGAGGGCGGGGTCGACCGATTTTGACATGGGAGGAGTCCTTAAGAGAGACCTGAAGGATTGGAGTATCGACAAAGAGCTAGCTATGGACAGGGGTGCATGGAAGCTTGCTATCCATGTGCCAGAGCCATGAGTTGGTTGCGAGATCTTATGGGTTTCACCTCTAGCCTACCCCAACTTGTTTGGGACTAAAGGCTTTGTTGTTGTTGTTGTTGTTGTTGTTGTTGTTGTTGTTGATGTTCATGATGATGCTCAACCTAGTAATGACAATGATGTAGAAATTGAACCTGCTATTGATCTTGATAACCCACAATCAAAGAATCAACGTTATGATAAAAGAGACTTTGTTGCTAGGAAACATGGTAAAGAAAGGGAACCTTGGGTACAGAAACCTATGCCTTTTCCTCCGAAACCATCCAAGAAAAAAGATGATGAGGATTTTGAGCGCTTTGCTGAAATGATTAGGCCTATCTTTTTGCGTATGAGATTAACTGATGTGCTCAAAACAAATCCTTATGCTAAATATATGAAGGATATCATTACTAATAAAAGAAAGATACCGGAAGCTGAAATTTCCACCATGCTTGCTAATTATACTTTTAAGGGTGGAATACCAAAGAAACTTGGAGACCCCGGAGTACCTACTATACCTTGCTCCATTAAAAGAAATTATATTAAAACTGCTTTATGTGATCTTGGAGCCGGTGTTAGTGTTATGCCTCTCTCTTTATATCGTGACTTGAATAAGCTGACACCTACTGAAATATCTTTGCAAATGGCTGATAAATCAACTGCTATACCTGTCGGTATCTGTGAGGATGTGCCTGTTGTGGTTGCAAACGTTACTATTTAACGGACTTTGTTATACTCGATATTCCCGAGGATGATAGTATGTCTATTATTCTTGGAAGACCTTTTCTTAATACTGCAGGGGCTGTTATTGATTGCAACAAAGGCAATGCCAATTTTCATGTTAATGGTAATGAGCATACAGTACACTTTCCGAGGAAACAACCTCAAGTTCATAGTATCAACTCTATTGGAAAAATTCCATCGATTATATTTGGAGGTTTTGAATTTCCTATTCCTACTGTCAAGAAGAAATATGATATTCTTATTATTGGGGATGTGCATATCCCCGTTGAGGTAACTTAGTGTTATTCGAAATTTCTTTGGTTTCATGATTATTGGAATGAGTTTGTTAACAAGAATTGATCAACCTTGTTAGTGGATTCTTTTTGATGAGCATGAGATGGATGAAACTAGAAGCACCACCTTCTGTACCCCACTTTTACTTTCTGTTATTTATATTAAATAAAGTAAAAATAGTATTTTCAGTCTGTTTCCTGACTTATCCGTGCAATATAAAAATATCCCGAAAATAAGTCCTCAGAATGACATGACAATTTAATATGATTTTTTCGGGAATGTTTGAGGATTTACTGTGCAAAAATTACCGCGGGAGGAGCTGCCACCTGGCCACGAGGGTGGTGGGCATGCCCCCCTCCCTAGGGCGCGCCCCCCTGCCTCGTGGGCCCATGGTGGCCCTCCTCCACTTATCCCAGCACCCATCTTCTTCCTCTGTCTCACACAAACCCGAAAAACCAACTCAAGCACGAGTTCCAGCCACTTTTGCTGTGATTTTCGATCTCCTTGCTCAAAGCACCTCTCGCAAAACTGCTTGGGGAGATTGTTCCTTGGTATGTGACTCCTCCATTGGTCCAATTAGTTTTTGTTCTAGTGCTTTATTCTTTGCAAATTTTTGCTGCATAGGTGACCATATTCTTGAGCCTGCATGTCAAATTTATATGGTTCCAAGTAGTTCTAATGCTTGATATAGGCTCTAGGCACTTGTAGGAGTAGTTGCTATCAGTTTTATTGAAGTTGGTTCACTTTTGTTTGAAGTTACTAAAAATTTCAGAATTTTGCAAAGAAAAACAATATTCTTATGAAGATGTTCCAAGGTGGTTCCTCTAAGAAGCAAGGGCCCAGGATTGCTATGCGCGATGCTGACGAGGATCCACCAAGAGACGCTCCAGTACGGCCTTGCGAATGGCCGTCGGAAAATTTTATGGACCGTGCGGGAATCAAAGAACAATTCAAAGCATATTTGCGCAATGCCGATCTTGAGGATTTTGAGGCTAACAAATGCCCCCAGTATCATGATCTCACAAGTTCATTTGTGAGGAGGTTTGAGTATTCATCTTCGCGTAATTCTCCTTCAATCATGTTTGATCTCTATGACAAATCTGATACCATGGACTTAGAGGATTTCACTTCTGCTTGCAAACTTCCATCATGGGGTAGTGTTAGGGATCCCCCTAAATCTGAATTTAGAAACTTTCTTGCTAGTATAACTATGGGGGAATCTAGAGATATAACGCAGGCTACCATAGGGAGCATTCACTTTCTTGCTATACATTATTTTGCTCTCTTCATCGGTAGATGCATAAATGCTAAGGATGAAGCATGTCACATGTGTGTCCCTGATCTTAACATTCTTAGGAGTGTTGTGTTAGGAGACCAATCTTATCATATGGGAGCCATTGTAGCTCGTAGGTTGCATCATAATAGACATAATGGAGATTTCTTTGGAGGAATTTATGCAACCCGCCTGGCTCATTTTCTTGAGATAGACATTCGTGAGGGTGATACGGAGTTGCCTCCTGCATATTTAGATTATAACTCTATGGCTTCGCACCAGTTTGTCGAGTGGCCTCAATCACCTCTCTTATATCGTTTAATTTTTGATAAACAACGTGTTTTCCGTATTACTCTCCCTGCTCCTACCTTCTTTGATTCACAGACAAAAAGAAGATATGTTATTACCAGAGAGGAGGCAGAAGAGTACGAGAGGAGAGCGGAGGCAGCTCGACTCCACGCTGCAGGTCAGCAGGTGATAACCGCTACACATCAGTATGATCCCAACTATTCCTCCTCATCATAGTACGACCCCAACAACTATTATTATGGATATCTGCCAGGCCAGCCATGGACATACACCAACTTAGGCCAAAAGCCTAAGCTTGGGGGAGTACGTATTTCTCACCAACATTACATTTATGTTCACACACACTCATTGCTAGATGTCAGTGCCCATACTTTTTCACTGTAATATCCATGCTAGTTTATTTTCTTTTTCCTGCCTTCTTCTTGTGTGTTTGCTAAACCTTAAGAAAAACAAAAAAATTAGTAGTAGTTATTTTTCTGCTGTAGTAGTAATAATTAAAAAGAAAACCCAAAAATATTTCCCGTTCTTCTTTTGCTTGTTGGGAGCTTTCTCGTGTAAATAGTTTTATTTCTTTTCTTTTCTTTGGGGGTCAGTAGGAGAAGACCATAATTAAATTGTTGAAGTGGCTCTTATATACATCTTTGTTGAATTAGCCCAGAGCCCATATTGCCTTGTCTTCTCCAGTTTATTGAACGCTCGCCGATTCCAGCTTAGTCCAATGCACGTACACTCTTATTATTATTCACACCGTTCGGTCGTGCAAGTGAAAGGCAATTATGATGATATATGATGGACTGACTGAGATGAGAAAAGCAGGTATGAACTCGACCTCTTTTGTTTTTGTAAATATGATGAGTCCCTCGTTCTTGGTTCAGCTTATTATGAATAAACATGTTTGCAATGACAATTAGAGATCATAGTTGCTTGTGCCATGCTTGATTAGCTATGAGTTATAATGATTTACCTTGTGTGCCAACATGCTATTGAGATGATTATGATGTGGTGTGATGGGGTGGTATCCTCCTTTGAATGATTTAAGTGACTTGACTTGGCACATGTTCACGCATGTAGTTGAAACAAAATCAACATAGCCTTCACGATATTTATGTTCATGGTGGATTATATCCTACTCATGCTTGCATCCAATGTTTATTAATTTTCATGCATGTACATGGCTGTTGTCGCTCTCTAGTTGGTCGCTTCCCAGTCTTTTGCTAGCCTTCACCTGTACTAAGAGGGAATACTGCTTGTGCACCCAATCCCTTAAACCCCAAAGTTATTCTAGATGAGTCCACTATACCTTCCTATATGCGGTATCTACCTGCCGTCCCAAGTAAATTTGTATGTGCCAAACTCTAAACCTTCAAATAAACATTATGTTTTGTATGCTCGAATAGCTCATGTATCAACCAAGGTTGTCCTTATCTTCCGTGTTAGGCGGGTTATTCTCAAGAGGAGTGGACTCCGCTCCTCACTCATGAGAAAATGGCTGGTCACCGGGATGCCCAGTCCCATGCTTTATGCAAACTAAATCAAAAGTAATTGCAAAAAAACTCCCCCTGGGACCTGATGTATGTTGGAGGCACTCGTTGTTTCGAGCAAGCCATGGATTGATGCTTGTTGGTGGAGGGGGAGTATAAACTTTACCATTCTGTTTGGGAACCGCCTATAATGTGTTTAGCATGGAAGATATCACCATCTCTTAGTTGTGAAGTTCACAATGAAAGTATACCACTCAAAATACAATTTATCTCTATTTCAAAACCGATCTCTGGCACCTCTACAAATCCCTGCTTCCCTCTGTGAAGGGCCTATCCATTTACTTTTATGTTGAGTCATCACCCTCTTATTAAAAAGCACTAGCTAGAGAGCACAGCTGTCATTTGCATTCATCACTGTTAATTTATATTAGGTATGACTATGATTGGATCTCCTTTACCATGAATTACAATGTCTAGTCAGTCCTTGATCTTTAAAGGTGCTCTACATTTATGTTTTGCGGTTTCAGAAAGGGCTAGCGAGATACCATCTTGTTATATCATATTATGATTGTTTTGAGAAAGTGTTGTCATCCGAGATTTATTATTATGACTTGATAGTTGATTATGCTATTGATATGAGTAATCATGAGACCTGAGAATTATTGCAAATGTGGTTAGTTATGATCTATGCTGAAAACTTGAATGTTGGCTTGACATAGTTAAAACAACAAGAGCAAACAGAGTTTGTAAAAGTTTTTCTTTCTTTCTTTCAGTTTGTCAACTGAATTGCTTGAGGACAAGAAAGGGTTTATGCTTGGGGGAGTTGATACGTCTCCGTCGTATCTACTTTTCCAAACACTTTTGCCCTTGTTTTGGACTCTAACTTGTATGATTTGAATGGAACTAACCTAGATTGACGCTGTTTTCAGCAGAATTGCCATGGTGTTGTTTTATGTGCAGAAAACAAATATTCTCGGAATGACCTGAAACTCCACGGAACATCTTAGAAAAAATAATAAAAAATCCTCGCCAAAGATGAAGACCAGGGGGGCCACACCCTTCTCACGAGGGTGGGGGGCGCGCCCCCCTAGGGCGCGCCCCCCTACCTCGTGGGCCCCCTGGATGCCCTCCGACGCCAACTCCAACCCTATATATTTGCTTTCGGAGAGGGCTGATTTGGAGTCCGTTCGGGCCTCCGGAGAGGGGGATTCGTCGCCGTCGTCATCATCAACCATCCTCCATCACCAATTTCATGATGCTCACCGTCGTGCATGAGTAATTCCATCGTAGGCTTGCTGGCTGGTGAAGGGTTGGATGAGATTTATCATGTAATCGAGTTTGTTTTGTTAGGGTTTGATCCCTAGTATCCACTATGTTCTGAGATTGATGTTGCTATGACTTTGCTATGCTTAATGCTTGTCACTAGGGCCCGAGTGCCATGATTTCAGATCTGAACCTATTATGTTTTCATGAATATATGTGAGTTCTTGATCCTATCTTGCAAGTCTATAGTCACCTACTATGTGTTATGATCCGGCAACCCCGAAGTGACAATAATTGGGACCACTCCCGGTGATGACCATAATTTGAGGAGTTCATGTATTCACTATGTGCTAATGCTTTGTTCCGGTTCTCTATTAAAAGGAGGCCTTATTATCCCTTAGTTTCCAATAGGACCCCGCTGCCACGGGAGGGTAGGACAAAAGATGTCATGCAAGTTCTTTTCCATAAGCACGTATGACTATATACAGAATACATGCCTACATTACATTGATGAATTGGAGCTAGTTCTGTGTCACCCTATGTTATGACTGTTACATGATAAACCGCATCCGACATAATTATCCATCACTGATCCGGTGCCTACGAGTTTTCCATATACTGGTTCTCGCTTATTTACTTTCCCACTGCTACTGTTACAATCACTACAAAATAGCAAAAACATTACTTTTGCTATCTTTACTTTTGTTGCCGCTACCACCACTATCATATTACTTTGCTACTAAACACTTTTTTGCAGATACTAAGTTTCCAGGTGTGGTTGAATTGACAACTCAGCTGCTAATACTTGAGAATATTCTCTGGCTCCCCCTGTGTCGAATCAATAAATTTGGGTTGAATATTCTACCCTCGAAAGCTGTTGCGATCCCCTATACTTGTGGGTTATCAATCATCACGTGGTGTCTCGGCACGATGAACTGTAGCAATGGTGCATACTCAGGCAGAACACTTGTACCTTGAAATTTAGTGAGAGATCATATTGTAATGCTACCACCGAACTAAGCAAAATAATATGCATAAAGGATAAACATCACATGCAATCAAATATAAGTGATATGATATGCCCATCATCATCTTGTGCCTTTGATCTCCATCTCCAAAGCGCCGTCTTGATCATCATCGTCACCGGCTTGACACCTTGATCTCCATCTAAGCATCATCATCATCTCACCAACTATTGCTTCTACAACTATCGCTAACACTTAGTGATAAAGTAAAGCAATTACATGGTGATTGCATTTCATACAATAAAGCGACAACCATATGGCTCCTGCCAATTGCCGATAACTGTGTTACAAAACCTGATCATCTGATACAACAATTTATATAATCACATCTTAACCATATCACATCACAACATGCCTTGCAAAAACAAGTTAGACATCCTCTACGTTGTTGTTGCAAGTTTTGCGTGGCCGCTACGGGCTTAGCAAGAATCGTTCTTACCTACGCATAAAAAACCACAACGCGGTATAGTGATTGCTTTTTGATCTTCAGAAAGAACCCTGTTCATTGAATTTGATTCAACTAAAGTTGGAGAAACAGACACCCACTAGCCACCTGTGTGCGAAGCACGTCGGTAGAACCAGTCTCGCGTAACCATATGCGTAATGTCAGTCTGAGCCACTTCATCCAACAATACCACTGAATCAAGAATCAACTAGTGACGGCAAGCAATACGTATATACCCACGCCCACAACTCCTTCGAGTTCTACTCGTGCATATAACATCTACGCATAGACCTGGCTCGGATGCCACTCTTGGGGAACACAGTAATTTCAAAAAATTCACTACGCACACGCAAGATCCATCTAGGTGATGTATAGCAACGAGAGGGGAGAGTGTTGTCCACGTACCCTCTTAGACTGAAAGCGGAAGCGTTATGAAAACACAGTTGATGTAGTCGTACGTCTTCACGATCCGACCAATCTCAGCGCCGAACGTACGGCACCTCCATGTTCAGCACAAGTTCAGCTCGATGACGTCCCTCGTACTCTTGATCCAGTTGAGGCCAAGGGAGAGTTTCTCAGCACAACGGCGTTTTTTGATAGAAAGACTGTAAGGGAACCCCCTACAGCATAATTGGTGCAACAAACCCAAATTGCAAGTACCAAGCCTTGAACCTGGGTGGGTGGGATGGCATCAGCCCCTTCCCACCACTAGGCTATGACGGTGATGATGAAATTACCGGCGCAGGGCTTCGCCTAAGCACTATGATGATATGACCGAGGTGGAATATGGTGGAGGGGGGCATCATACACGGCTAAGACAACTGTCAACTTGTGTGTGCTAGGGTGCCCCCTGCCCCCATATATAAAGGAGCAAGGGGGACTTCTACTAGGAATAGGAATCCTATTCCTAGTAGGTTTCCAACAAGGAAGACAGGGGGAGGAAGAAGAGGGAGAGAGGGAGAAGGAAAGGGGGGCGCCGCCCCCCCTTCCATAGTCCAATTCGGACCCAAGGGGGAGGGGGTGCGTGGCCTGCCCAAGCCGCCCCTATATCTCTCAACTAAGGCCCATGAGGCCCATTAGTTCCCCCGAGGGGTTCCTGTAACCCTCCGACACTCCGGTTTTATCCAAAACTTCTCTGGAACATTTCTGGTGTCCGAATATAGTCATCCAATATATCAATCTTTATGTCTCGACCATTTTGAGACTCCTCGTCATGTCCGTGATCACATCTGGGACTCCAAACTACCTTCGGTACATCAAACACATAAACTCATAATACCCATCGTCATCGAACGTTAAGCGTGCGGATCCTACGGGTTCGAGAACTATGTAGACATGACCGAGACACTTCCCCGGTCAATAACCAATAGCGGAACCTGGATGCTCATATTGGCTCCTACATATTCTACGAAGATCTTTATCAGTCAAACCGCATAACAACATACGTTGTTCCCTTTGTCATCGGTATGTTACTTGTCCGAGATTCGATCATCGGTATCTCAATACCTGGTTCAACGCTGTTACCGGCAAGTCTCTTTACTCGTTCGGTAATGCAACATCCCGCAACTAACTCATTAGTTACATTACTTGCAACGCTTATAGTGATGTGCATTATCGAGAGGGCCTAGAGATACCACTCCGACAATCGGAGTGACAAATCCTAATCTCGATCTATGCCAACTCAACAAACACAATCGGAGACACCTTTTGAGCACCTTTATAGTCACCCAGTTATGTTGTGACGTTTGATAGCACACTAAGTGTTCCTCCACTATTCGGGAGTTGCATAATCTCATAGTCATAGGAACATGTATAAGTCATGATGAAAGCAATAGCAATAAAACTAAACAATCATAGTGCTAAGCTAACGGATGGGTCAAGTCAATCACATCATTCTTTAATGATGTGATCCCGTTAATCAAATGACAACTCATGTATATGGTTAGGAAACTTAACCATCTTTGATTAACGAGCTAGTGAAGTAGAGGCATACTAGTGACACTTAGTTTGTCTATGTGTTCAGACATGTACTAAGTTTCCGGTTAATACAATTCAAGCATGAATAATAAACATTTATTATGATATAAGGAAATATAAATAACAACTTTATTATTGCCTCTAGGGCATATTTCCTCCAGTTAGAATCCTCGATTGTCTTGTGAATGGGCACACATCCTAACGCTTATGCATATTGATGACTTAGGTGCACAACACACGAAATAACGTATATCTTCAATTCATAAAGACATACCCTCTTAGTGTGATCACATTAATGCGGAATTTGACTTCGGAGCACCACGATAATTGTGCACTGTGTCTGGGTCTAATATTTCCTATATGGTGGGTAACGCCACCACCAACTTCTCCTAAAGATTTTCATTTGGCGTTATGTTGCATTATCTTCATAATTGGTTTGTCTTCACGGTTTATCTTTGCAATGTTAATTTGGTCTTCACTGATATATATATATATATATATATATAAACACACATATGTATATATATACACATATATATATATGTATATATATAAACACTATTCTAATCATGGCTTCAGAATATTATTCTGATCACAACTTGAACTTTCTGAGTTACACGCCTGAACTTCCCTTTGTAGGAACCCGACCTTCGGTCTATCATCGCAATCGTGTCTCCCCGCGTGAATTATTCTGGTTAGTCATGTTCTATACGATGTTAGTGCAATCTAGAAATGTTTTTTAGCTACTAAATATCGGTTTTAAATAGGAATCTCGCTCGTTGGCGGATTTTGCACTCGGGTTGTGATGAAATTGTGTTTTTTGCAATTTTACAGCCTGAGTTGTTCGACCTGAACTTGTCTCAGTGCTAGGTTGAACTTCGGCCAACATTGCCCAAATGGGGCTTGCAATATACCGTTGGAAAGCAATGGACACCAGTATCATGACCCAAGTTAATTTTTTGGCAAAATGTAAGCGGTTTAAGAGCAGTTTTGAAAACCTTTTTTTATCATACAAAAAACATGAATCGTATTTTCGATCGCATTTCTAAATCGTTTATCGAAATGGGGCAAATAATATGGCGTTGGAAAGCTGCTGTAAAACCGCTCTTTCCACATGTTGAAAGTTTTCTCTAATTCCCTATGGTTAAAGAGTAATTTGGAAAATCGTAAAATTTCGCAAACCGAACAGCCGAGTTCGTATTTTCGATGTCATTTATAAACAACTAATCCAATTGAGGCAAATGATATGGCGTTCGAAAGCTTTAGAAAATGCGCTACTTTCTCTTGTTGAAAGTTTTTTGTAATTTTGAATGGTTTAAAAGTAATTTAGAAAACGGTACAAGTTCCATCGAGTTCGTATTTTCGAGCCAAACTTTTAACCTTAGGTCCAAATACAACAAATGATATGGCGTTGGAAAGCTTTAGGAAATGCAAAACTTCTTGGTATATATTATTTCTCCCAATTCATTACGGTTTTATGTCAATTTTAAAAATGGCTAAAAATGTATTTTCGCTGTAATTTTTACAACTTTTATCGGAATGGGGCAAATAATATACCACTGAAAAGCTATGGAAAATGCAAAAATTTCATGATGATGATTTTCTCTGTTTCCTAGCCATTTTCAAGTAATTTCAAAAATGGTGGGATCATTCATTCTGCCTTTATCGCGAAACAGATTCTTAAAAAATGCACCGCATGAAGAACTTGAACTTCTCGGCATGTTTACTTGAACTTCACTCTGTTTTTCACGTGTTTTTTTATCGTAGCTCTACATCCACTCACCGAAACACTCAGCGGAATTGAGCAAGTGATATACTAGTGGAAAGCTGTTGTAAACACACAACTTTCCCGTGTTGATAATTTTGTCAAACTCGCGATGATTTTAAAAGTTTTTCATCTGAAATTTATTTAGCGTAGTTGGTGAACTTCCCACTGTTTTCATGTTGAACTTCTGTGACATATTTTCGATTGTAATTTTCTCATCCATTCATTAGTTTTACACAAATGATTTTCCTTTTATACAAACCTCTCTCACAATAATTTTTTTTTACTTTCTCCGACGGAGGACTTGAACTTATAACAACAACAAAATTAGCCTTTAATTTTTTATTCTTTTTTAATACAAAGGCACACCGTATAGTATGTGAACTTCTGACAGTTATCAATCTGAACTTCTCTTGGTTACATGAAAATATCTGAGTTTTTTTATGAATTTCCAATCTGATTTTCTTAATCCTTTTTTATGAATTTTGAAGCGCTCTATGTTTAAAAGTTGATCTTCTTGTTATTTTATTTTTGAACTCCTTGTTTCCATTCTTTAATAACGAGGAAAATCTGAATTTTCTATAATCATCGAACTTCTCCATCTTTTTAATATGGACTTCCTAATTTTATTTGTTAATACTTTTTTTATGAAATTTTGAAGCGCTCTAGTTTTAAAATTTGAACTTCTTGTTTTTTATTTTTTGAACTTCTTGTTTCCATTTTCTTGAATAATGAGGGAAATCTGAGTTTTCTATAATCATCAAACTTCTCTATCATTTTAATACGGACTTCCTGGTTTTTTCTTAATCTTTTTTATGAAATTTAGAAGCGCTCTAAGTTTTTAAGTTGAACTTCTTGTTATTTAATTTTTGAACTTCTTGTTTTCCATTCTTTAATAATGAGGGAAATCGGAGTTTTCTATAGTCATCGAATTTCTCCATCTTTTTAATTTGGACTTCCAGGTTTTATTTCTTTTAGTAACGGAAAAAATCCTACTTTTTGATAGACATCGATCAGCTCTGTTTTTAAATTTGAACTTCTAGGTTTATTTTAATAGAACTTCTTCATTATTTCGAATAGAACTTATTGGTCTTATTCTTTAGTAACCGAAAAAATGATTTTTCAAATAAATATCAAACTGCTCTACTTTAAAAAAATTGAACTTCTTGGTTTTATTATTTAGTAACAAGAAAAAACTGAATTTTTAATATGCATTGAACTACTTCATTTTTAAAATTGAACTTCTTGGTTTTAATCTTTAGTATGGAGCAAAATCTGAGATTTTTATAAACATCAAAACAATTTCATTTTTATAATGAGGACATCTTGCTGTTAGTCATTAGTAAAGGGAAAAGTCCTAGTTACGTAATAAACATCGAACCGATCACTTGTTTAAATTTAAACTTCTAGATCTTAAAAAACAAGGGCAAATCCATGTTTACAAACTTTTAAAACTGCTCGGTTATTTTAATTTGACCTTCTTGGTTTGGAATAAACAGTTTGAACTTCTATGTTATTTAAATTTGAACTTATCCATTTTTTAGTAAAATGTAGAAACACCATTTTTTTATAAACTTTTCAAAGTGCTCCATTTTTTGAACTTCTTGGCTTGTTCTATAGTATCAAGGAAAATCACGGGTTTGTAAATAAACATTGAATCGCCCCATTATTTAAATTTCAACTTCGAGGTGTTCTTTAGAAATGGTTAAACTTACAAAAAACTATGGTTTTTTCCATTTCTACGAACTTACTATGTTATATCTTGTGAAGTTTTGTTTTGTTTTTGTCTCGCGACATTTTTAGCCATTTTTTGCTGTCGGTGAAATGGCCAATGGCCTAGGTGGTCCTTTTTTTTCACTGATGAATTTCTTCAGTATGTGGTACACGTGAACTTAGAAATTTCTGAAACATGAACTTTCATGTAAATAGGCATTGAAGCCTGAACAACACTGTATCTCTCAAAAGAATGTGTCGTTAACCTTTTTTCTAACAAAATGTCTCTGAAGTAGATAGAAAGAAAGGAAACATGAATGATTTCCTCTCTCTCTCTCCATGGAACACAAGCATCGATAGAAGTACACAAGAAGATAAGCACTCCACAACGTTGATGCTTTTTGGAGAAGAAAATACATTTTTTCTATTTTCTCTTGCATGACCTATGAAACTGAACCAATGTATCACAACACCAACTTTTTTGCACCCACAGATACTACTGAACATCAGATAAAAAGCATTGACAAACAACACATAAGTGGACATAGTACACAGGAGGGAAGCGAGATTTTTGCTATAGGAGAAAATTCAAACCAGTCGCCATTTAAACTTTTGTGCTCAAACTTAGTTGGGTTCACAACATGAACTTCAAAAAAACTAGAACACATAGTACATCACAACACAGAGGAGGCAATCAGCTGCACTCGCATTTTTTGCAACTTTTTTGTTACCCTTCCTGCTGGGCAGCGCCGTATTCGTCCTGGAGACTGAGGTTGAGCGGGCCCAGCTCAAGGCATTGATGACACACATCCGCGGGGATCTGGATGAGAGAAGGCCCGGTCACCGCTGGTCCGTTGTTGGTGCCCCCATCTTCTCACTACACTAAAGTTACGAAAAATGCAGTATAGACTTTCAAAAGTTCGACTGCGAGGAATCATTTACTTCGAGGGGCATAAACAAGAACAAATCTAGCTAGAGAAGTGCTCAACAGCATACTTTCCAAAGTTAATTTGTGGCGTATTCACTAAATGAACGGTCGTACCTTTTCAAACTGAACGGTGCCAACCTGAAGAAAGTGCGCTAGCTAGATCGTCAACTGAAAAACTACACTAGCACACCCACCTGCCCAAGAACCTGCACGCCGACTAGATTTCCACTTCTTCCAGCAGACACAATAGGAGAAGCACCTTGCATGCTTGTGTCCATTGTTGCAGGGAAGGAAAGGGGAGTGTTTGTATTAAACACAAGAACTACAGGCAGCCACGCACTCATCATCACTGCAATCTTCTTTTATTTAATATACACGTTGAGCTTCAACTCTGTCTCTCAGCTAGGATAAACTTCTCTCTTCTTCTGGTCCAGAGAAATAGAGGCATGGGCGAATTACAAAGAATAGTGGTGAATCAGAGAAGCTCAGTGGCGGCAACTAAAATCGGCAAGAATGAGATGCCTGTCACCTGTAGGAGCTCGAGCGCGGGAGGCCTCTGAACGCACGATGGCGGACGATAAGAATCAAGCTAGACCTGCGCGAGGGGTGCTCCGCTCCTCCGCCGACAGCCGAGCAGATCGAGCTGGAGCTCCTTTGCCACTTCTTCGTCCCTCTCGCCCACCTACACCTGCTAGGGTGTCGCGCGACTGTGGGGGTGCAGTTGCTCGCTGACGCCATGGATCCAAGCTGTTCAACGGGATTGCTGCCGAAATTTGATACCGCAGAACGGGACGACAAAGGAGGAGTCATGGAGGCGGGGATTGCGGGTGGCGCGCGGCAGTGTGGATGGCGGTGCGCGGCGTGATGGTTGGGAAGTGCACGGTGGTGGGGTTGACTAGGTGAGGCGTTGTCGATGGGCAACCCACGGCGGTGGGGGTTGATGGGGCGCACTACGGTGGGTGGGTGGCACCCGGCGGCGGGGTTCACCGTACGGGGCGAGTTTGCCCGCCGGCCCAAGGCGGCTGGGGATGGGGATCAAGCAGGTTGGTCACGGGAGGTGGGGAGAGTGGGGTTCAGGGTGGGTTCGTTTTTTGTTGTTGTGTGGAGCTCGGGAACATCATCGCCTGCTCCTATATAGAGGCATTGTGATCCAAATAGATTATTCTAATCTCAGAGTTAGAATAGTTTTGTCCTATATATATTTATATGTTTGTGTGTGTTCTATCCTCTACAACATTCACTTATAAATATGTCTTCAAATTTTCATTTTCTGCGCTAAGTGAATGTGATTGAACCCTATCTCTTTTCTGTGCTTATCCCTCAAACTCTCTTTGTCTCTTCATATCCATTCTATTGACACGCGTCAAAAGTCTTCACTGCGTCCTTGTCAGTTAAAGACACAGAGATACACATTTTAAACTACTTTTGTTATCTCTATCCTTTTTGCTTGAATACTAGAGAAGCCGGAATGACCACCCGACAAACCAGACGCGCATGGGGTCATGACTCAACCTTCAATAAGTTGCATGTCTGCCACGTGTCCTTCAGATGTGAACCGCCAGGAGCACCTGCGTAATTGCACTGCACCACCCCTCCTCCTTATAAATACTTCTCCCCTCGCGGTCATTATCTCTTCCCCCCTCGTCGTCACACTCAAACCCTAGCGCCACCGCTAGCATTTGTCATCGCTGGAGACGAAGAGCTTAGTTGCATCGACTTCTCTGTCGTCGTCTACACGCCGGCCACAGACATCTTCCTTCCGCCGCCACTGTAGGTGTCTTCTGTTAGGGCGCGTGAGATTGGACTGCTCGGCCTCTCTCCTTCTTGTCTAGCAGTTCGTCGTGCGGTAAATAAGAACTCACTTTTTACCATTTATTTGATCCATTGAACTATCCACATCTTCTGAAAGTTATTTCTACACTTCCAAATCTGGATCTTTCCTTTCATGAATCTCATAACTTGCAAGTATGTTCACTTATGCTTCACAACTAGTTAGATTCCTCGCTTGTACTTATTCATGGATTCGTATAAATCAAGAACCAACTCACATCGATAAGTGAATGTCTTCGCACTATGAGGTCAATGTCTTCAAACTGATTTATCTTCAGAATCTTTTGAGATTGCATATGACCTATTCCCCTTCCCTCGTATCTCTAATGTTGTCACATGTACATGTCCGTGGGAGAATCCCTTGGTTCTCATAGTATGCATTCATTTGCAGAGTTCTTACAGCATCACATTGAATCACCTGAAGCCAGCTCGTATCTGACAAGTAGATTGAAGCCAAACATAGTTGTGAAGTCCTTCATTCTGAATCCAATGGCTGGCAGAAAATCTGCAAAGAAGGGTGGAAGCCAGCGTCGGGACAACACTACTTTGTACCTGCCCCAGATCTCTTTGAACAATACAAATTTGACCCTGAATAGATCTATGGTGAACACAAGACTCGAGTCCAATGGATTCAAAGATATTGGGCACAAGAATGGTTTCAATATCACTTTGTTACTCATGAGTATGCTAAGAAGAATGTTGTGAGGCCACCATGGGCTGATATTGTGTACAGGAAGCTTATTCCCTAGACCAAGGCCGAGCCATTGCCAAAGCCTTCTATCCTTGCATGGTCATAGGACCGTAGCCTGAAAATCCCGACCCATCTAGTCTTCGATGGTATCGCTAAGACGAACTGTTTGAATAGAATCTGCAGTCCAGAACAAGAAGGACCTGGGGATTGACTTCAACCCTGGTCGAGCTGCTCCAAGGCCAGATGGCAGTCGTGAAGCTGAATAGAATCTCATTGGTCCCTTCCATAGCTTTGATGGGCTTCTCTCCCACATCGCTGCTCAAAGGGCCACTGTAGAAGCACTGGCTGGTGAAGAGGAACATGAGGATGTTCCAGAGGCCCCAAAGCCAAAGAAAAAGTCTAAGGCTTCAAAATCTTCTGCTGCTCCAAAGGCTTCAAGTGTGAATCCATTGCAATCTGCACCTCCTGAATCCAGTGTGCAGTCAAAGGACTTGTCTTGCATCTCCAAGAAGTCCAAGAAGCCCAAGAAGATTTATGGGCATGAACTCACTCCAGCTAGCATCCTGCGTGATGAAGAGAATGTTATAGATCTATCCAGTGATGAAGATCTTGCTGATGATGCTCTGGAAATGCTTATCAAGAGTAGGCAGGAGGCCGAAATCTTCAAAGATTGCCTCTCTTTGATGCTGATATTCTCAACAACTTCATCGATGAATGGTTTGATGACACTTATCTCAACATTGATGATTTGCAGTTGTCGATTGACATTAGCGTCACATTACAGGGATGCATAGCCAAGGAGCTTGCTATCGCTGGAAAGATTGTTGAGCTGAAGAACAAGATAGACCATGAGAAGGCCCTCTTCAAGAAGCATATGGCCAAGCTCAGTGTCAGTGAAGTGCAAAACTTCAAGCAAATGATGATTGACCTCAAGGCTGAGTTCCAAAAGAAACGTGATGAAGCCAAGGGCTCATGTGAACGCATGAAGTACTATGTAGAGAAATGTGTACAAGCTCACAATGAGCCTGTGAAGAGAAGGGCTCTTGGGCGTCCAATCATTGACCCAGGCTGGCTGCCAAGAAAAAGAAGCCTCCTGCTGCCGAACCAGAAGCCCCAAGGCAGGAAATACCAAGCATTGTCTTCTCTGCTAGTATGACTAGCTCGAAGCCAAAGGTCCCTTCAGTGGCTTCTGAGCAGAAGAAGACGAAGCAGGCTAAAGCTGAAGCCAAGAAGCGCAAACATCATGATGCTTCTGATGTTGCTCCCTCCAAGAAGAAGCTGACGACAAAGTCTTCAAAGTCTTCTCGTAAAGAACATGCTGCTCCCCAAGAACCATTAATCGTTGAGCCCATTTCTGTTTCCCTGCCTGCTTCCACCAACAATGAGAGTCGTCTCGTTGTGCATGAGCCTGCTACCACAAAAGCTCATGTGTCTGAATATATTCTAGATGCTGACCCCATCGCAGTTGAAGACATTGGTTATGAAGACAATGTTGAAGATGATGTAGTTCTTCCTTAGTTCCCTCAGATCATGCCCAACCCGGTATCATCACCTGCTCCCACGAGCAGTGAACAGATAAGCATTGGCGGTCCCACGACGCCAATCACACAAGATGAATTCTGGGGAGAGAAAGACCCCAACTCTCTGTTGCATGAAGTTATTCCTCATACTCCACCCGCTCATGTCACCACTCTAGTGCTTGAGACTCCACAAGAGACTCCAGATGACATGGAGAAGAACACTCCTTCACCAACAGCGTCGCCATCTTTTCGAAGGTTGCGTAGAGGCCCTGGGCCCATGGTCTCCATGTCGTGTATTCCTGAGGAGGATGTGCACACCACGAGCTCATTTGCACACAAGTGTTTCCTGAAGCCATCCATTCAGTTTCTGCTCATGAGTCCAAAGCCAAAGAGGCTGAAGATATTCTGGCTGCATCAGCTAATTAACAAGAAGAAGATCATGAAGCTATTCCCCCTATCGTTGATCCAGTTGTTCAAGATGTGTTTGTGCTTGACCCGCAAGTTGTCCAAGTCACTTAAGCACCTGCACCTGATGATTCTAATGCCACAGCCACGAAAGCCAATGACATTGTCATGGCTAAAGATAATGTGCAACCTGAAGCCCTTGAAAACAATGTGCAGCCATCCACCTCGAATGTTGCTACTGCTCCACCTGTTCACACACGATGGCTAGGGCATTCAATCATGAAGGTGAGATCATCAACATCAAGTGGCCAATTATGACGCCTCCAGTCGCTCATGGTCCCCAATAATATTACCATGTTGAGAAAACGCCTCAAACACAGAGGTCGAAGCCCAACTTCCAAGTGCTATTACAATTCAGGGTGCCTTCAGTGTCTCGAGCTTTAGAGAGCAGAATACCTTCTTCGACAAAGCCAAGAATCCATACAAGTTGCCCAAGATCTCCTCTCATAGGTTCTGGAGGCACCAGCAACGCAGCTACTACTCATGCATTCTATAGAACCAGGGCCGGATCTTTCCCCACGGGCGTCTGGATTGTGATGCCATTGCTGGGCTGCCATGCCTTGAAGAGGCTCTTGATTGCTTTTGTGAAGTTGGTCTAATCCCATTTTTCGTCGATAAGGAGCACTAGAATGAAGAGTTACTGTGGCAATTCTTTGCCACTCTCCATATATTCGGCTACAATAGGGATCCAAAGACATGGATCCTTGAGTGGATGTCAGGTGATGTTCATCATGAAGCCAAAGCTCAAGACATCATCGAGCACACTTCCCTGCCCACTCCCGGTGATCTGTATGAGCCAGGTTGTCCGCGCAATGTGCAAGAACTGCAGAGTATCTTCCAGAAGCCTGATCCCAACATGAGTCAAATGCTCAGTATGATGAAGCCTTTGCCTGTTGATGCTGACTACCCCAAGGAATTCTATGTCCAAGACCTCGAGTACCTGCCCCGCACTATATATCACATTTTGAGGCATACTCTGTGGTCAATAAAGGGTCATTCTCCTCACGCCAAGATTGAGGGCACCATGAAGACATTGGTCTTCTATATCATCAATGGCATCAGAATCAACACTCAAGACTTCTTCATCCATCATCTAGCTTCTTTAGGAATTGATTTGTTTGGCCTCAAATTCTATGATCCATGGGTCATGCGGCTGATTAAGCTTCACTCTACAATCAACAATCAAGCTTCATCGCGCAACCATGTTGTATTTCTGCCTGAATTTGATATGTCACATGAAGCCATATACCAGAGCCTACAAAGGAGCCTATTCGTGAAGGTAATGCTGCCATCCAAAGCTTCACTCTACCTATTGAAGGAGTTCATGTGCCTAATCCTCCGGCTCCTGCTAGTCCTCTTGCTGGTCAGCTTCGGCTACCGCATCGTGCCAACACTGATGCAATAGCCAACAAGGTAGCTCAAAGGCCTCAGAAGTGTGCTCGTGTCCTGAATGACAGAGAGCTTCTTGTGTCACTTCATCAAAAGTAGGATAGACATCATGACTGGCTGAAGTGCCAGATGCAGAGTCTTCTTGTTGATATCAATCGCATTCGCAACCTTACAACCAAGAACTCTTCTGTTGCACATGAAGCATGTCGGCGTTCTTGGAAGAGCGTCACAATGCTCTGATCTTAAGATGATCTTCAAGCAGATGGCTTCATAGAGCGCTTCAAGTTTGACTCCAGGCCTCCACAATCAGCAAGTTGGCATCCAACTCCTTCCCTTGAAGATTCTGAGTATTCATCTTCGGCTCCAACTATTGTTGTGAGAGTCATTGATGAAGAGGACGACACCACTTCACAAGTGATGGCTTCACCGCACCAAGATTCTGCACAGGCCCCTCTGCACCGCCCCGGCTGCCCCAACATCTTCACCAACACCGTCTGGGCACGAGTAGACACTCTATGTCTTCAAACCTTTTTGGTCCTTCCTGACAAAAGGGGAAGAAGCATATGAGTTGATAGTCTTCACTACAAAAAATACACTTCCGTGATGATACGTGTTTGTCACAGTAGGTCACATTTTTTGTCATGCATGTACATCCATGATGATTTTATGACAGAATAAAGATAGTCATACATGTGCTGTCGTAGAAGTGTTCCATGACATTACCAAAATTATCATCGCGGAAGTGTCTACTTCCATGACGATAAATCGCGCGTCACAGAAGTGCTTTCGTCAAGGGTGACCAACACGTGGCATCCACCGTAACGGAATGCCGTTAAGCTATCGGGTCAGGTTTTGGATCCGATAACCCGTTAACAGCCCCAACCAATTGGTTGGAGGAAACACGTGTCGGCTCACCGTTAGGACAGATGTCATCCGCTCATTGGACCGAAGGCGCCTATGATATGGCGACACGTGGCACGGCCTAACAGAGGCCCATTCTTGTGAAAAGGCCGGCCCGTTTGACTTGGTCAAAAGGTGGCGGGCCGGCCCATGGAAAGCCTGTTAACGGCATGTTCGCATATAGCCCATTTACAGCCCGCTAACCCAGGGCCTGTTACGCCCTATCCGAATTAGGCCCAGTAGCGTCATCTGGGCCGTCCAATATGATTCAGCCTGTTTTAACTTCCGGCACATGTGTGGCCCATGACTTCTTTCGGCCCATATGAGGACCTTTGTAACTCTTGGCCCATTAACGGCCCGTGGTGAAACTGGCCCGTAATGAATAGTGTATCACTTTATACCCATTAACGGCCATTATTCCATTGGGCCGTTTCCAGCCCAAGTTATCTTTCGGCCTTCTCAGGGCCCATTGATTCTTGGGCTCATTTGCAGCATTCGGTTACATACGGCCCGTTACTGTCATTCTCTGCTTGTGGGCCAAATTCAGCCCGTCGTTACAGTCGGCCCATTTGCAGACCGTTAATATGTTGGTCTGTTTTCATGTAAAAAAACGTTGGGCTGTTTTCATAGAGTTATCAAATACAACCGATTAACGGCCCGTTATGGTCCACGAATAGTATGGCCCATGATTGGCGAAATGATGATACGCCCCGTAGAAGGCCCATGGATCCTACGGCCCGTATGAGGCCCATGGATAGTACGGCCCGTAGAAGGCCCATGTATCGTACGGCCCATAGAAGGCCCATGGACCCTACGGCCCATAGAAGGCCCATGGACCCTAAGGCCCGTATAGAAGGCCGATGGATCCTACGGCCAGACGAAGGTCCATGGATCATACGGCCTGCAGGAGGCCCATGGTTACAACAGTCCGTGTGTTGCCATGATTATTTTGGCCTAGTTACCAAAAATAGGCTATTGTGGCCACTAGAAAAAAACAGAAATAGAACTGCAGTGACTACAAGCAAACAACTAAACAAGACAATAAGGAAATATATAAGCAAGCAATTAACGCTAGCCTATTACCGCTATTACATATATTACATCCACTGGGCATCAAAGTTCGCCACCAGTGCAAATATAGGGAACAAGGCAGCACATTACATACACTAGCCGTCAAAATTGGCCACCAGTGCAAATAAACGTGGCAGCAAAACAAGAGCATAACTGAAATAACTTCATAAGAGCTCAAGAAACGTTATCCTGGGTATCCACCATGCTGTCAATAAGCTTAGCAAGATGATTAGCTTTGTCCTGTTTGGCACTAAAATCCTCCAACGCTTGTTGTTGCACCAGAAAGTATGCATCTGAATGCTCCAGGGACTTCCGTAGTCCTTCCGCTTCTTGTCGCAACACAGCTGATCAATGTCTTTCAGCTTGTTGTTGAGACTCAAGAAACCGAACTGATTCAGACAGTGAGTTTGAATAGCTTGTGCAAGCGGTAGTGGCCAGTAACTCGAACACTAAACCAAGACAGGACTTTGGGGTTGTCTCGCTGTCTTCAAGATAGTCTTCCTTAGCTGTTTTATCAACTTTGTTGGAGACCAACAAGGATGTGTCACTACCCTGAACCTTATCTGCATTACTTCCTTTACCATTGCTTAATAAGGCACTCTTCCCCAATATTCTATCAGCATTCTAAAAGAAGAAACAAACAGACACATAACAAGTTTAGCATGTACTAGTATATGAAACTCATTTCGGTGAACCAGTTCATTAGTAAGGTGGACTGGATTAAACTACCAAGTCTTCTATTGCCAAGTACTAGTACATAATAAAAGCATCAAACACACATATATCTATGTCGTATGGTCACTGCATTGTCTTGCCAAATCAAAATAGAGACACGGTTCTAATCATATCAGTTCAAGACAAAGCAGCAATGAAAGAATACAAAGCGTGGGAAACTACACGGCACAACAAGATTTCAGATGGGTACCACGGGTCTACATGTACAACAACACTATTGGCTCTGTTGTGATGCTAGTAATGTGCATGATATGAAAGTCAACTGTATACACAATTGAAATTGAAATCAACAGAGCTATTGATAAGAGCAAACCTGTTGAAGAAACATGCGTGAAAATACCTGCTGTGCCATTGGAGTTTTGATTGGATCCTTCAATTTAAAAATAAGTTTGTATGAGTAAATACAGTGATAGAAGAGCAAAGCAATCATAGTTAAAAAAGGCGCGCCTAAGCGAGCGTTTAAGCGTGCCTAGGCTCTATGCGTTGGCAAAACACATTGCGTATAACTACGCATAATATGTGCATAATTGTGCATAAGCATGCGATTTGGTCAGTAAAGCGCATGGCGGTGGCAAAATGCACAATTAATGCCTAGCGCTTTTTTGAACTATGATAGCAATGGAATCTTAAATTAGAATAGTTGTTCTTCAGGTTTAGGCACTTGTTCTACATGAACAGAGTATAGTAAGACGCAATAATATAATACTTGAAAATAGAAAATGAGCTCATAGACCTTACCACATTCTTGGTTCGGGACCAGTACAGAACAAGGCGTTCCCAGTCATCGTCCAGTAAATGTGTCTCAGGAGAACATAAGGGAATTTGATGAGTTTCTTTGCCGGTGAAGTATGTTTTCTTCAGGTAATTCCGATACTGCCACCAAGCATTCTTGAAGATAGCAGAGGTATTAGCACAGGTTACCTCATCCTGAGTTTCCAAATCGGTCCTTCTCTATAGAGAAAATTGGGAAAATTTTCTGTATTATAACCATCATGGAGGTAGGATGTATGGGACGAAGCAAAGTAATTGCCATGAATAACATTACTTACACATAACTCCTGGATAAACACCTATAACTGGCATTTTCCTTCATCTTCAGTATAATATTTCCAAGATGGGAAGATATGCACATACGATTTAACAACATCAAATGCGATAGATGCTAAACTATGACTAGCTGGTTGTGCTTCCTCCACCAGGAATAGGTGTACTAACTGGTGGAGTTGGGGTTCGCCGTGATAGTATTGGCCCTTTGGGCACTTGAGCTGCCTTACTAACTGCTCTTGTTTGGGAGCTTTGTGGTGGAGATGGTGCTGTGTCAACAGGAACTGGGTTACTATCGGCTGGGGTTGGGGTTAGATTGGGTGAAGCTGGTTCTCTGTCCATCGCAGTAGGGGTACAATCTGCGAGAGTTTGGGTTATGTGTGGTAGGGCTAGTTCTTGTGCATGTACAACCGGGGTGCTATCTCCACCAAGAGGTAGCACTGTTTTATTTGAAGACCGTGTTTTTAGTCCGCTAGATACTGGCATCACCCGCTCCAATTCAAATGGCTGATAAACAGGAAACATAGTTGAATGTACAGACATTGTATAAGAGACAGATGCAATAGATAGTGTGGAAAAAAGAGGGCATGAAATAGTTGACATGTATATTGTTTAACTAAAACGGATATCATGACATAGTTTCACATATATGATGTCTATCTAAACTGGATAGCATAGCATAACATAATTCAAAGATATGATGAATAACTAAACAGGATCGCATGACATAATTCACCTACATGTTATCTAAGTAATAAGGATCGCATCATTTAATTCACATATGTGATTTATATGCTAAACACAGGGCATTCGATATGATGTCTGAACTAAGAACATGGTGTTGAATATTGTGTATATGATGTCTAAACTATGTAATGCAAGACACCGTATGCATGATATGAGCAATATAACCGTGCCAAGTTAGAGCATACACCTTAGTGGGGGAATAGGACTGGTCATCTGTCTCTGAATCCATCTCTGAGGAGCTATCGGGACCCAACAAGAGATCTGCTTCGATAGGTAGCACTGTCTGCTCTGAAGGCCTTGTTTTCACTCCAGATTTTTCCATCTCCCACCCAAATGGCTGATTCACAGGAAGAGTAGTTTAATGTACAAACATTGTCGACAAATGGAAATGTAATGAAGAAAAGGATGGGCAAGATATCATTCAAATATATGATGCCTGGTTAAACAGGATGGCATTGCACATTTCACATATATTATGGCTAGCTAAAATACATGAGAGTGCATAATTCCCATATATGATATAGAAACTAAACAGGTGGCATTACAGAACTTGTCTAAACTAAGCAGATGACATATATGATGTCAAAAGTAGGCACTGCAAGGCAACATATGCATGATATGACTAACATCATCATGCCAAGGTAGAGCAAACACCTTGGGGGGGTAAATAAGAGTGGTCAGCAGCATCTGAATCCGCCTCAGAACAGATATCTTCCTCTGGATTACAATCTGGAGAGGGGTGGGGAGGGTTTGCCATTGAACCCACCATGGAGCGATGTTTGCATGACATTGTATTGCCGCGCAAAACTCTTATCTTTTTCTCTACATGTTCAGCATGACTGTGTACAATATCTGACATGCGTACGAAAAATATGGTGAGATTATGTAAGGAGAGCATGCACAAATTTAGAGTGATGGTAACAACCAGTGGATTGACGTTTTTCCGTAGAACCAAAATAGCCCTAATGGATCGATGTGAATGTATAGTAATAAGTGATGCAACAAGTGTACAACCTCTTTGCTATAGCCGTGTCGACCTCGGCATCATTGGGTTGGTCGCTGAAGCAGTTGAGGCAGAGGTGGCTGTCGAGGGTGTGGAGGAAGATCTGAGGAATATGTAGATGGCGTCCAGGGCACTGCTCTGTTGTGATGGATCATTCTGTCGTTGGAGCAGCTCCGGTGAGCCATAAGACGTCAAGGCTGAAGCAGCACAAGACATACATCGTCAATCTCAAGTGGGATTCTAATAGCATCTCCAATAGATGATGTAAAATGGATGTAAAATTAACATCACCAAAAACCACCTGACTACAACAGATGAGGTAAAAACTGTTGACTCTAAACTTAACAATCGAAACTGAAATTTACTGTGGAATCTGAATGCTACCGTCGAAACTGAACGCAATGGTAGCAGAGAGGCACTTGACATGTAGTTTAGGGAGGGCCTGCAGTTCATCTTCAACCTGCACCCCCCTGAGCCGCCAGCCACCACCGGCCGAACTTCCGGCCCCAGCGCCACCTCGCCGCCCCGAAACAACTCGCCACCGCCGCCCCGGCCAGCCCTCTAGGCCCCCCGCCCCCACCCTGAACCCTAAGATCGACAGTGGGGTACCTCTCCGGCGAGCCCCCGTCCCCGCTGCGGGTGGTTCTTCCTTAACTGCGGCGAGCCCCCCAACCCCTGAAAATCGACTGACCCAAAAGTCGATTCAGTCGACTGAAGTGTGGCTTAATCGGAGCATAGCAGCAACAGCAGCTGGGCGAGTGAGCGATCGAGCGAGAGCTAGAGCAGCAGGAGCAGATCCGGCTGGTATGGACGCCGCCACCGTAGGGGCCTCGCACTGGGGGAGAGCCGCCGTGGAGATGTCGCCCGCGGCGCCGGCTTCAAGGTAGCCGCTCCATGGGGGTGCGGGATGGAGCACCGTCGGCACCGGGAGATCGAGTTAAGGAGAAGGTGCAATGTGATGGGTGTACAACCTCTTTGGTGGCGCCGAGTAGGCCTCGGCTTTGTCTGAGGAGTCGGTGAGGATGCTGCGGTTCTGGTGGAGCAGGTTAAGGCGGTGCTGTGGGGATGCAGTAATCGCGATAGACGAGGCGATCGTCGGAGCAGCTCCTTGGAGGTGGAGGACAGGGCGGCTGAACCGGCAGGACGGCGAGATGGACGACGGATCCTCATCCGGGGAGGTGGACGAGGGACGTCGAGCTGTTGCAGTGGACGACGTCGTCAGGGAAGAGGCTCCGGCTGGGCAGCGGTGACATGGCGGATGGAGGAGGGTGGGGTTTCGCGGCTGGAGCGGAGAGGTTATGGCGGCCTGGGATTTCAAATGGCGAAATGGGGCGATGGCAGGGGGTGAAGCATGACTTAGGGACGCACTTGTCCAAAATGTAGGGTGAACAGTAAAACGGGACGAAAAACACATTAGGCCCTCTCTTTGGCCAAATGCTATTCAAAGCTACTCCCTCCTTCCATCTATATAGGGCCTAATGCATTTTTTGATGCCAACTTTGACAAAATATTAGAGCAATGATATATGACATGCAACTTACACAAAGCACACCATTAAATTCGTTTGTGAAAGATTCTTTCAATGATATAATTTTCACATTGTTCATGTCATGTACTATTAATCTTGTCAATAGTCAAAGGCGGTCTTAAAAATCTCATAACACCCTATATAGATGGAAGGAGGGAGTATGAATCCATGTTATGCCTGATTAAATTTTTTCGCTTGCTGTATAATGCATGTAACCTACTCATACCAACATTTTAGTGCATTCCAAATGTCTTCCCTGATGGAAGGAGGGAGTATGAATCCAAATGTCTATACTACCGCTGCAATTCAAACTAAATTTGAATTCATTTCTCTATTTCAATAAGAATCTACAATCATGATTGTTGCCAACTTCAACCATCATAGTTTCCTTGCTATCCGGCAGATATAAATCAGACGGCCTATAATGTAGGATGGCAGGCACACCATCATCAACAACTCCATTTTTTATAAGAGTAGAGATGAAATATATTAAATGTAGTATACCATGTTCATAACCACACCATGTGTATCACCGTTATATATATTCACACATGCGTCAGTTTGAAACACTATGATAAATTCTTCAAATATCCGAATTCGCTTTTTATAATGAAGTATATATGATCTCTATTCATCTTTTACACCCACACAACGCTCTTATCTTTGTAGCTAGCGCTAACTTTCTCTTGTGCATGCACACGCACGCATCCCTCTCACCCTCCCTCAGCATTCTCTAGCTCCATCGCGCAAATTCGTCTTTTCACTTTAGGTCGTTCACCCACGGTGTGTGTAGGCCCCCCAACTCCTTCTTTATGGCACACATCGATTGATATGCCTCTCTAGCCAGGTGTGCCTAGCACAAACACAAGCTTGCCCTCTTATCTTGTCACCGTCCATGCCTCACTCCCACCACTCTTTTCATCGTTCTCGTACTCGCACACTCCTCCGCCTCGATATAGTATGCCTCTCGTACCACCTCCTACATGCATCCCTCTCTCTCTATCCTTCTCCTCGTGCCTCATTTGCTTCTAAGACACACATGCATGTATACCCATCGATCTCCCAACATATACCTAGATCGACTTTAACTACCCCCCCCATCGATCGACATACCTCACAAGTTATGTCTCTCCTTTCTCTAACAAAGGGCGATTGATCTTCCTATGTAGTTACATCTGCTTACCACAGCCATATCGTCCCCCCTCATCATTCGTGCATGCCTCCTGACCCGTCTCTCACACTCACGTGCATAGATAACAAGCAACCATCTCCTCTCTTATTGATATTGCAGGTGTGCCCTCTGTTTGTCTAGCAAGCCTATCCCACCATTTGTTAGAAGCAACTCCACTACCACCCCCTCCAACACTCTAGCTCTATCTCTCTCCCAACCTTATTCCTCTCCTACACATATGCATGGATGTCGATCAATCTCCCTTAATACATGAGGCAGATCGATCTCCTTAATACATGAGGTAGGCCTCTCTCCTCCTCCACACATATACCAGCCATTGTACCTCTATAGTTAATTGAGCCTCCCTCTTCCCCCACCACACACCGATAGATGAGCGCTGCAGGTAGGTATCCATGCCACAGAGACAAACTACACATGTCCCATCTCACGTTCCAGTAGGCTAGCCACTCTATATCTTTGACGTGGGCACACAAAAATTCGATGGCACTCTTTATCGATCGCGCGCGCACACACACACACACATCATCCCTCTCTTCGATTCCATGGACACCTCAAGATGCATTTGTATGAGTAGTTTATCTTGTGAGAGAAAAGGTTGAAGGAGGGAAGGCCTTATTTGCGAACATGGAGAGACGTGTGTGTATATTTTTGCAAAATTGCCATAGTTTCTTTCCTATTCGCTAGATATAAATCTGACGGCCTATATTGCAGGATGGCACGCCACCATCATCACCAACTCTATTTTCTACTCCCTCCGTTTGAAAATACTTGTCATCAAAATGGATAAAAAGAGATGTATCTAAAACTTAAATATGTCTAGATACACTCCTCTCCGCGCGGGCTTCCGTTGCTGCGTCTTCCCCGGCTCTGCGTCGTCCCCTTCCTAGGCCTCGCCGTCGTCCAGACCACCGCCCTGGTGCTCTCGGCGCGGCATGGTCAACATGGTCAATGACCGACTTCCATCGGAAGAGTACTGTACGTGGAGAGGCTGACAGCTGGGTCCAGGCGGCCGCAAGGAAGTGCCTCCTTATTACACGCAAAATAATTATTCCTCCACCTGACAGTAGGGACCCACCGGACGGGCCACCTTATTTCGCGGAAAAAATGTTTCCCCCCTGACTGATGGGACCCATCGGATGGGCCAGCGTATTTCGCAAAAAAAAAATGTTCCCCCTGCTGTCAGCTCGGACCCACCGGAAGTGCCTCCTTATTACGCACAAAAAATGAATACCCCCTGCTAGCTGGGACCCACCATGGTGGGAGGCTGACTTGTGGGCCTACTAAGTTGACTAGGACGGGGGCCTTTGTCAACTTTAGTCAATATGAACAATCCTAGCTCCAGTGACCGTACGATCTCCATCCAACGGCCGTAGTGCTTCTTCAACCTCTGGTCATCTTGCTCCAGCCGCCCAAAGCAGCGCCGGTCGTGCCGCATGCTCCTGCCTCCCATGGCCGGCTGTGCTGCCGCGGAGGCCTCACCGCCCCCTACTATTCCCACTGTTGGACAGGCCTTGCGGCAACGGCAGCCTCACACCGCAGCCGAACCAGTGAACCCTCGTACTCCTCTCCGCGCGGGCTTCCACTGCCGCGTCTTCCCTGGCTCCCCGTCATCCCCTTCCTAGGCCTCGCCGTTGTCCACCGCCCTGGTGCTCTCGGCACGGCGTGGTCAACGTGGTCAAGGAACGACTTCCATCGAACGTGGACTGTACGTGGAGAGGCTGACAGCTGGGTCCACGGCCGCAGTAAGGAAGTGCCTCCTTATTAGGTGGAAAATAATTATTCCTCCACCTGACAGCTGGGACCCACTTTATGGGCCACTGTATTTCACGAAAAAACGTTTCCCTTGACTGCTAGGACCCACCAGCTACAACTTCGCATGCAAGGAAGTGCGTTCGGGCAAAAAAACGATTCACCCCCCTGACAGCTGGGATCCACCAGCTATATCTTCGCAGGCAAGGAAGTGCCTGACAGTTGGGACCCACCTGGTCGAAGCGTACATAGCATTGTCAATCTGGTCGCGAACGTGTATGTACATATATACTGGTGGATGTAGAGGCGCGCACGTGTCGTAGTAGAGGCGCGTACGTGTCGTAGTAGAGGCGCGCACGTAGCATGTACACGTACGTACAGCCGCCAGGGTGCAAGAAAGAAAATACGGCCACGTATGTGTACATACAGACGGGGTCTCGAATGCTTACTCACGCATACGTACATCCAGGGCTCGTGTACAAGGCTGGGTCAGAACGGAAAAACAACATCGTCGTCGTGTTCATGGGGAGGCAACCGAATGCGTCGTGTTCATGGGGAGGCAACGGAATGCGTCGTGTTCATCGGGAGGCAACAAAACGCGTGGGAGCCAACCGGCTGGGTCGGAATAGAATGTGTGGCCGTGTTCATCGGGAGGGCTTGGACGGAACAGGCAATGGAAACGAGGCCTGGCATACCGCACAACAGAGCAAACAGACCTCCTACGTTCGGAACGGGGTCCTGTTGATCGAGAGGGGTCTGGTGTACCGCAAACTAGAGGAAACTGACCTCCTACGGTCAAAACGGGGGTCTTGTTGATCGGGAGGGGTGTGGCCTACCGCAAAACGGACGAAACGGACCTCCTACGGTCAAAATGGGGATCCTGTTCATCAGGAGGGGTGTGGCGTACCGCAAAACCGGACTCCACGGGATACTGTTCATCTCCACCATCGACCTCCTCCAGCCTCCACGGGCTACCGTTGACCTCCTCCAGCCTCCACGGGCTCCTGTTCATCCAACCTCCACCGCGCGCTACTCCACCGGCTACTATTCAACCACCCCTCCACGGGCACCCCTCCACCGTCTACTGTTCATCCAGCTCTCCACACCACGGGGTCCTATTCAACCACCCCTCCACGGGCACCCCTCCACCGTCTACTGTCCATCCAGCCCTCCACCACACCACGGGGTCCTGTTCATCCAGAGGCAACGCCACCGCTCACTGTTCATCCAAACCCCCCGCAACGCTCACTGTTCATTCCAGAGGCAGCATCGATCGACTTCAGTTAGCAGTAGTAGCGAAGGAATCGCTCGATCAGGTACAGTTAACAGCCATCGATCGACCGCTCGGTTTCAGTAACGCGTAGCCTGCAGTGCAATCGCTCGGGTTTAGTTAGATCCCAACGCCTCGCTCGGGTTCAGTTAGAGCCAACGTCTCGCACACATGCGCATACGTGTATGAGAGAAACGCGCATTGCTCGGCCCCCGACCTCCCACCGTAACCGGGAACTCCCCGAAATTTTCCTCCCCCTCGCTTCTACCATGGTTTTTTCCGTCATGGACGGCCCAAAGAATGTCATGCAGCTGCGTCTCCGTCCCGCCCAGGACGAAAAGCCCATTTTTTGTCATAGAAGTAGGAGCCCACCACATCTATGATGATACCGAGTTTTGTCACAATTATCATCATAGAAGTGTCATATGTATGACAAAAATTTCGTTCGGCCCAAAATGTCACGGATGTTTCTTTTTTTTGTAGTGCTTCAAGCAGGTCCATGTGGGTTGGCTGCTTATATTTGCTAAGTTTTTACAACTCTTGTTCTTGAACTATTGGCTTTTGAGTTGTAACACTTAAAACTTGATGGTCGTCTGCCACCTTTGCTGCTACCGTTTGATGTGATGATAAATCCTTCATGAAGTCATTCTGAAGACGCCCATTTCTCATTATGCATTTCATTATCTTCATTACATTTGTGTATGCATGATGATTGTCTTCATGAGATGAAGAAAATCTCCACAAAGCAAAACTTGCCATGTGCATTTTTATTCAAAGGCAAAACAATTATATGCACATCTTCCGGGGGAGCCTCTTTCAACTTATGAAGCAATGACCACGTACTTTAACTGTCACATAATTTTATTCTAGTTGAAAACTTCAACCATTTTGTCATCAATCACCAAAAAGGGGGAGATTGTAAGTGCATCTAGTGCCACCCCTAGATGGTTTTGGAGTATTGACGACAAACGTGGTTGAGGGACTAATGTGTTTGTGAGAATTGTAGGATAATACAGGTAGTAGACCCTCATCGATTCGGTTTACCTACTAGAGATGACCCCTAAAAATGTATGAAGACATTGAAGACAATGGTGGTTCGTGAAGACATTCACATTGAAGATAATGACGTGTGAAGACATTCACTTGAAGTCTATGGAGTGCGAAGACATAGTTTCTTTCGTAGTTTCATTTCTTCTTTCTTGACACATAGGAACCACCGAACTATTAAGTGGGGTCCAAGTGAACAAAGTCAGAAGACTGACGTGATGCTCACTCAAATCGTATGTCTTCGAGTGAAGACAATGAGAGAAAATCTTATCCAGAGTTGGATGAGTCGGCTTTGATTGTAGCCCAAGCCAAGCTGTCGCATGTGTTTGAAATCTGACTGTTCGACACATGTCGGTTCCTTAGTGACCAAGGGTCATTTCGGACACATCATGTCGGGTTGCCTCCTGGCTATAAATAGCCCACCCCCTACACCATAATTTGGTGGCAGCTCAGAGTTAGTGCAGGGTTTTGTCATTTGAGAGCAACCCACCTCCAAAGCCTTTGAGAGAGAGATCCTTGCGAGGACAAAACCCAAGACACCCGGGTCTAGAAGATTGTTAGGCATCACTGAAGTATTTCTGTCTACGTGACCTGAAGACTTGTTGCACTTGAGGACTATGTATCCTCCAGCCGGTTAGGCGTCATGTTCTGAGGATCCATGAGTCATTCTAGATCGCCGGTGAATGGAGTCAGTGAAGGTTTGGAAGTCTACCTTGAAGACTTACCAGAGTGATTGGGCGAGGACTAGGTGTCCTTAGATCAAGGGGAATAAGGTGAAGACACAGTCTTGTGAGTTCAATCTTAGCATCTCTAACTAGACGAACAGTTGTCACATCAACTGGAACTGGTCTACCAAATACTTGTCTTCACCAAGCTACTGGTCCTGTCCCATACCTTCTTTACATTTCAGTTTGTCTTCGTGAAGTCATTGCTTGCTTGCCTGATCTGTTTGACTTCACTGTGTGAAGACTATTATCTTCTTGGCTTCATATTATCTTCCTTCCCAATCTGTTCTACCTAGCTGCCATTAGTCTTCGTGCTTTCTGTATATTGCTTACTTGACTATGGTCTGTCTATAGTAGTTTATCTTCCACTACATATCATATATGTTCAACTTGATTTATTGTCTTCAAAGACCTCGTGTTTTGAAGACTTACATAAAAATTCCCTATTCACCCCCTCTAGTCGATAACTATCACTTTTAGTGGAAATGTTCGTTCATGGGCCGACCATAATGGGCCGTTAATAGGACGATGAATATAATGGGCTTAATTCTATCGATAGGCATAACGAGTCATCAATGGGCCTTATTTGACGACCCTATGAAAATGGACCAATGGATTAACGGGCCACAAACAGGTTGATTTTAACCACGGGCTGAATTTGGCCCACAACAGGAAGTAATGGGCCGTAAGTAATTGAATGCTGCAAATCAGCCCAAGAATAAATAGGCCCACAGAAGGCCGAACGATAACAGGGGCTGGAAACGGCCCAATGGAATAATGGGCCATTAATGGTATAAAGCGATATACTGTTCAATGTGGGCCAGTTTCACCACGGGCCGTTTGTAACACCTCAGATGTAACTTTCCATATTTGTAACTCCGACTCTTCCCATTTTCAGGTATGTGATATGATATTCCCTACGTGGTTGGGTTTTTGTCTTCGTTTTGCATTTTGTTCATGTCATGCATTTTATCGCATGTCATCATGTGCATCTCATTTGCATTCGTGTCCGTCTCATGCATCCGAGGATTTTCCCCGTTGTCCGTTGCGCAATCCGACACTCCCACCTGCAGCCGGTGCACCCCTCTTGTCTCTTTTCATGAGCGGGAGGGAAAATGTTCTCGGAATGGGCCGAGATTTGACAAGTGGCCTTGGTGCATCACCGGTAGACCGCCTATCAAATTCCGTTCCATTTGGAGGTCGTTTGATGCACCAACGGTTAACCGGGTAACCGCAAAAGCCTCTTTGGAGTTCCAGCCCAACACCCCTCTAAAACAGGCCAATAACCTATCTAAACCACCTCCATGTTCTCCGTCATTGGATCACGATCGTGTGAGCGAAAACCGCACCTCATTTGGACTCTCCTAGATTCCCCTACCTATAAATATGTCCATCTCCCCCGAAATCCGATGGTACAAACCCTAAAAATTCCCCTCCGCACCACCGGACATGTCCGCCGCCCACCGGAGAAATCCCGCTGCCACCCGCAACCAGTCGTAGCCCGCCACGTGTCCTGTCATCGCGCCCCGCTGCCGCCCGCAACCAGTCGTAGCACGCCACGTGTCTTGTCGCCGCGCCCCGCTGCCTCCGGCCCGTGCGGCCTGGTCGCCTCACGACGCCTCCCACCGGCTGCGCCGCTCGCGCCGCCCGCAGCGCCACGCCTCGCCTCATCGCCGCTGCCTCCGACCTTCGCCGGCGCAAGCTCCGGTCGGTCCTCCCTCGCCGGCGTCGTCCTTCCATCACCTTCGGCCGCCTTGTTTTGCCATCTCCGGCGAGATCCCGATAATCCTCGGGTTCCGTGCCACGAACCCTAGATCTAGCAGGTTGACCCCAAAATTCTACTAAGTCCTTTTCCTCTGTGTAATTTTCATGCCCTCTTTGACAAGCTACATCTTGGTGATCGTGACTATGATTCATGCATATGATATGTCGAAATGTTTGTCTCATTAAGCTCTTCATGTTAATGGCATTTGCAGCCATATTATGGTCCATATTGATACCATTATCCTCGTTGCAAGAGTGCTATAAAATGTTAACTGCTGTCTATTAACATAACTTGATGATTTGTCTTTTTCGTTGCATTTTGTGTGTGCATCCTATAAGAATGATGTCTACATGTGGTTTTAGCTCCAACATGCCATATATAAAGGGGTGCAAGTCTTGTATTTTTTTGATCTATGTAGTGACTAGCACAAGCATGCAAAGTAGGCTACGTGATGTTGCTGTTTTCAGGCACTTAGGATTTTGCTAAGTCCTTTTCCTGATGTCATTTTGATGCCATGTGAACTTGTCGCTACCATGAGATCCATGATTATTTTAAGATACTTCAGTAATGATGTTTTGGAAATATGGTTATGTTTTGTTCATTCGTGCCTCTGGTTGCAATTATGGCGTAACCTATCATGTCATTAACATGCTCTACTTTTGCTGAATATTATTCCTGGCAGATTGTTAACATGTTAATCAATGTTGCCATGTGTTTTGTTAGTGATGCTTGTACCCTCTGAACTTGCTCTTGCCATGCTTAGAATCTTGATCATGTCTATTTGCTGTTGGTTACCTTGCTATGCCATGTCATGCTGTGTGGTGAGTGGAATGAGCTTGCAAATTTGCTATCATGAATTTGTTTCTGCCATGCTCCGTTCTTCTTCTAAGTCTGAAACTGTTAACATAACTTGCCATGTTTGCATGGGTGCTACATTTTCCATGCCTTTTTGGCTCATGTTCAGTAAGGGATTTTTGTTCTATGTGTTTAGTACTAGCTTGTCATTCCTTTGTTTGATATGTTATGATCCTGTAGCATGTTTTTTTCTTTATCTAAACTTTTGCTTCCTGATGCTATTTATGCCATGTTAGTATTTTCACGAAGTCTATGAAGGTGATATCTTTTGCACTTTTGCCATGCTTGTTTGAACCTATTCTAATGTGATATAGCCGTAGCTCATTGTTCATATTTTGTCAAGCATCTCTTGTGCATCACTACCGTATGCTTTGTTGCTATGTTGGAGTGCAGTAGCTTAGTTTCTTATTGCATTCTAAGTGTTATCATGTTGTTAATCACATATTTGCATCATCCTTGTATTGCTTGTTAGTTGCAAACCGTGCATCCGTTTCTGGTGATCCTTATGTCGATTTTGACCGTAATCACCTCATCTTTTCAGCGGCATACTTGGTTTACCAAGTTTATGCCTTGATCATTCTTTCCCTTCCGGAGCACGCATATGCATTGCATATCATATCTTGCATATCATGCCATGTATTGCATCATGTTGCTTGTGCATTGCACCGTGGTTGATTGTTGTTCCATTGCTTGTGTTCTTGCTTTGGGTAGAGCCGCGAGACGAGTACGTGAACAAGGAACATGTTGAGTATGCTAACGAGGATCAAGCTTTCGACAACTCAGAGAACATTGCAGGCAAGATAACCATACCCTCGATATCACTTCTATGTTTGCTTCCTAGTTATTCGTTCTATCGCTATGTGGCCCTACCTACCACTTGTTATATCATGCCTCCCATATTGCCATGTCAAGCCTCTAACCCACCTTCCTAGCAAACCGTTGTTTGGCTATGTTACCGCTGTAGCGACCCGACCTCAAACGGCCAAGTCTCTTTGCTTCAGTGTCATCCCTGAATCGGTAATGCTGACACACACAGTACTTGTCGTGGAATTGTCACAGCAGATGTCCTAGTGTGAGGACTTAGTCATGAGGCAAGCGCATCTTTGTGGTAGCTTGAGAGGGGTTGATAGAGATGAGAGATGCAGGGCAGATCAACACACAAGACAAGGATTTAGACAACTTCGGGCCCCGGGAAACATCATCCGGTAATAGACCTACATGCTGTTTGTGGCTAGGTCTCATTATCATCATGAGAGAGTCGCCGCATAAACCGGCTCCCCCTTTGTGTGTAGCCCTAGAGATTGTTTCTTGTTGCTTCCCTCCCTTTGGGGAGCCCTGCCCCTCCTTATATAAGTTTGGAGAGGCAGCTTACATGTAGAGTCCTAGTCAGATTATAACTAACTTATTCTCTTTTACAAGTCAGATACAAGTACGGGTCTTTCTTCCTTGTAAAGGAAATATTCCTCATGCCTTCCGTCTTAAGTCGGCCCACAATAACATGAGCCGGCCTACTGGGCCTTGGGCCCTTGTCATCAGTCTGACCCGCCGTCGGGGCCATCATTAAGTCGCCAGGCTCGTGAGTCGTCACACCAGTGAACCGCCAGACATGTGAGTCGCCAATCATCCGGCGGGTTACGATGAAGCGCCAAGTCCGGCCGGGTCATACTTCCGGCCGGGTAAAACCGCGGGGTAAATCCCCGACATTAGCCCCAGTTTAATTTGGATTTATCCATGTTAAACTGATCTGCAATATAAACACAAGAACAAATTTGACAGGTTGTGCTCCGGGTTAAATATTTTGTAAGCCGGCACCTGATCATCCTTAAGTCCTTGTCATTTCCTTGTTGATATATACATGTCCATCATCTCATAGCAAATCTCCCTTACCAGATATGTTTCAATTTTGTCAATGTAAAAAATCCAGATACTTCTTTCTTTGAGAAATCCGGGTCAATAGGCCAGCTTCAGAATCAATTTGCAGACATTGGTCTCATATAGAGAAATATTGTAACAAATAATCCACTTGAATCGGCTTCCAAAGCGCCGGCTTAAAAAATATTGGTCTTGAAATACTCATCTAACTTTCAGCCGGCTTGTAGAACTTGCTGGTTTATCATTGCCAAAATATCCGGTTTGTAAATATTGATAGCACCGGGTCATAATTGTTATCAACATCGGGTCATAGTTATTGGTGACGCTGGGTCAATCTGGTTTACTCAAAACTGAGAATTCGAAGATTTTTCTCCCTTATATACATATACCTGTAGCCCCCAAGTCTTGAGCAGAAAACAAAGTGATGACTTAAGACTTGCTTCAATATAAATACTGCCACTTTGAAGAAATCCATGTTGTTCATCTTTGTCACTAGTAAAGACTGAATATTCCCTATATGTAGCCCCCAAGTGTCGGGTTATCATGCTTGCAGCAACCTGGGACTTGTAATTGCCTTATACTCATAAAAACTTCAACCAGTGTAGCCCCCAAGGGCCGGGTCATTATGCAATAATGAGCAGGGACTTTATAAATATGATCATATAGACTTGAACAACAACGTGTAGCCCCCAAGCGCCGGTCAGTAAGATAATATTGAGCTGGGACTTTATATTGAAAATAATATCATATGATGTAACCCCCATCATGGGGCTTGAACCCACGTCCACAAGGTTAAGAGCTTTGTGCTTTACCAACTGAGCAGTGGATCCTTCAATATAATGGAATAAGCCTTGTGTACCTTGAATTTTAACAGGAGCAATTGGTAGCCCCCAAGGTCCGACTCATTACGATGTGATGAATCGAGTCTTCAATAAGGCTAGTAAAAATGACTTTGCATTAGCCCCCAAGTGTCATGGTGCATGCTTGCAGCGACATGAGACTTGCATATTTGATGTAATCTCAATTTGAATAATGTAGCCACCAAGTGTCGGGTCATAAGCCTGCAGCAACTCGGGACTATTCCTTCAATTGTAGAATAAATCATATCCATTGATAATATAATAGCCATTGCGCTAAAGCGACTTTGAAAACCTCATCTGTTGATAAGTAAACCCGGAGTTTAAATACCCGGTGGCTCTTGGCCGATGACGATTTAATACGCCTCCATTGTAAGCCATAATTTTTATAACCTGGCGGCTTATAGCCTTTGAGAAAATCAAGAATTGATAACCCTTTTGAGACATCAATTTCAATCTTTGATGATGGGTTGGAACTTAATCAATTATGTAAGTCATAGCTGTGTAAATCCTGCATAGAGTTTAAACAACATATGCGCTGGCGACTTAACGTCAAAAGCGAGGACGGGTAACCACCCAAATGTAGTCTTATCCTGCACACAAGTAGAACACAAGATCCCTTGGCGGTTTACCGCAGGGCGGGTCATAATATCCCACATATAACCATTGTGATATTGAATTTGTACTGCCGATTTACATGACCTATGCAGTAAGGGTGATAACCCAATCCTTAGAAGCTAATACTTCCAAATATATGATGATTGTCACATGCTGGCGACTTATCAGCCAAAGCCAAGCCCGGTTTAAACGAAACCATACTTATACTTAGATCTGAACAAAAAAGTCTCAAGACAAAACCAAAGATTGTTTGCAAAAACTTGAACCAAATAAAAATCGAGGTTTTCTGATTCGAATACGATCAGTAAACCGTTCCAAAGGGGTTAAGCTAGGATTCAAATACGATCATGTAGCCCCCAGTGGCTTTGCCGTTGCGCCGATGAAGAGGGTACCGACAGCTATGTTCTCTTTGGTTCGAATACGACCTATGTTTGAACAGGAAGCCCCCAAATGACCGTGAGAGGTTTTTAACGACCCTAATTTTAATATGATCCAAGTCGGACCCAAAAGGGGTTAAGCTATGATTCGAATACGATCAAGAAGCCCCCTAGTGAGTTTGGCAGTGTGCCGATCAAGAGGGTACCGACAGCTATGTTCTCTTTGGTTTGAATACGACCTATGTTTGAACAGGAAGCCCCCTTGTGACCATAATAAGGTACGCCGTAAGGCAGGATACCCATGTTTGAACCGCGCATCATGGCAGCAAGTTCTCTTTGGTAACCTTTAATTTTTCTGAGAACTTGAATCTTGCGAGAGATAAATTCTTTTTGAACCAGAACTTTAAACTGGATTTGAAAAACTTCAAAATTTGTGGGAGGCGGATTGTCCTTGAGCCGGATGTTTGAACCAGATTTGAGAGCTTAAAAGTTTTGTAAGAGACAAATTTACCTTGAGCCGGATGTTTGAACCAGATTTGAGAGCTTCAAATCTTTGCGGGAGAGAGATGTCTCTTGAACCGGGTTTTAAACTGGAGTCTTTATTTTGAACCAACAATTTTCTGACGGCCTTTAAATTTTCATCAATATGGTTGTGTCCTCCAGAACCGTGTTATCATTCCCTCCAATGACCCGGAGTTCCCGAGTCATGTCATTGTAGCCCTCGAGTCTTAAGACTACTCGAGGAGTTGGCTTGAGACTCTCCATATTTGACCGTGATATAAACTGGTATGAGTCATTCAACATCTCAGTGATATAACTTGTCCTACACTAGAGAACTTGCAAGCCATAGTAATTGTTCTTTTAAAGAAAGCAATATATAATATAAAATATACTGGATGGATTTCACCTGATGCATCAAGTCAGTAATTTTCACCGCAGAGTTTGACGATCACCATGGTGAAGCTGAAATCAATCACGTCCGAGTCGGCCGTGGGAGCAAACAGATGAGTCGGCCGCAGTGTTGTAAGCTGGTGTGGACAAGCAAGTTGTCCTCCTCGTTGTAAGTCGGAGCGGACGCGTGAACCGGCCGGGAGAGCGGACGGGCGAGTCGTCGGTGGCATTGTAACGCGGTGCGGACGGGCAAGTCGGCCGACGTGTTGATGCAAAACAGACCGCAACACACATGTCCGTGAAACTGTGCGCATAGCCGAACGTGCATCCGTGATATAACGGCATAAACAATTGTCTTAGAGGGATGTCACCGGATTCGCCCGAACAACAGATGAGTCGACAGCCGTGTTGTAAGCCAGTGCAGATGAGAGAGTTGGCCGCGGTATTTGTAAGCCGGTGCGGGAATCTGTTGAGTAAGGACAACCACATGTGCCAAATAATGTTTGGCGTGTCTCCATCTCCGCGGTATAATACCACTTTGTGATGGATAATTTTCCTGCATATAAAAGACAACGGGGCAAAGTAGCTTTGCTCAGATGAATTAATATGTGCTTAAAAATAAGGTAAATGGCACATGGCTTTTGTCGGAGGTCGATCCAGTTGTCATAACAAGGTGACCATAAAAATCAGCCGGTGTACAGTCAGCCGCGGCATTGCAAACGGTGTAGACGGAAAAATCAATCACAAGCGCAGTAAGCCGTGCGGACGACGAGTCAATCACGGGCACGGTCCCGGTTAGTTGATGTAAACCGGGTCATAGGGATGGCGACTTGCACACGTTCGTTCACCGGGCAGTATGGCATGGACGAAATGCCGGTACAAGAACATTGCCAGTGCGCTCCATACCCGCAGTATAACGCCTCATCTGATTTTGTTCGGACGACTGATTATCCGTAAGTAGCACCTGTAGATAACTTTTTCAACCGGCTCACACTCCAACCAGGCCCTTTTCCTTTCTTTCTTTCCTCGCATAAGCAGATGGCCGAAGCAGACCGCAAGGGCGGCTCGATCGTAAAAACTGAGCTCGTGTCAGATCTGACTCCGGGTCGTGTGCTGTCAACACACGGCACCTGTCCGAGTCCAAGCTGCAGGCGGCCATGACGAAGTCGACCGAATCCTCCTCTTGTCGGTTTACTCTACGTACATCCACATCTCAAGTTGTCCCAAAAAAGTCTGGGTATCACGTGGAGTAGCAATCAATTCTTGTTCTCCGTGTTGGTCATGTAGTAGCACTACGGTGCTTCATGTATTAGTAGCTGCCGTCAGTGGAGATGTCCATTGAAAAAGAGTCAAAAAACTGATTTGGATGCTTTAGCACTGGATTCTTCTTACAAGTAATTCCTTGATCTCTTTTTGAATATTCCATGTGAGACAACTTTTGCGACAACTCCCCATGCGATGTCTTTTTAGGCTGGAGAGATACGACGTACGCCCAGGACTTTGATTTTGATGGTAATATAATAGCAGCCACGATGACTCAGAAACAAGGAACAGCAACATCGCTTGACAGGCAGCGACAGCCAGGCTCAAGGACAGTAGTGGCGGCCTGACTTCCGACTGGCCGCGGGGACAGCAGCTCGAGGCCGAAGCAGAAGCAGCTCATCATGCGGCAAGCAGCTCAAAACAAAGACGTGGCAGGTCAACCCAGGCGGTTTTGACACTTCGTCCGGGTTGTAGTCGGTTTCGATGAGACACTGCAACTGATGTAGCCTCTGTAGATCGCGGCAGCTTATGTAGCGCCGTAGCACACAGGTGTAACCCTAAAATAGTCTCCATCTCACACCCGCCACTTCAGAACACTTCATCAATCTTGACTGATGAACTTGTAGCTGATGTGAATTTTCTACGCCGGTTTAAACCGGAAAAATTGCGAACTTCTCGAACCCTAGAAAATATCCCTCCAAGAACTCAACACCACCGTGCGCGCACCCCACGGTGGGCGCCAACTTTCGTGGAATTGTCACGATAGATGTCCTAGTGTGAGGACTTAGTCGTGAGGCCAGCGCATCTTTGTGGTAGCTTGAGAGGGGTTGATCGGGATGAGAGATGCAGGGCGGATCAACGCACAAGACAAGGATTTAGACAGCTTCGGGCCCCGGGAAACATCATCCGGTAATAGACCTACATGTTGTTTGTGGCTAGGTCTCATTATCATCACAAGAGAGTCGCCGCATAAACCGCCTCCCCCTTTGTGTCTAGCCCTAGAGATTGTTTCTTGTTGCTTCCCTCCCTTTGGGGAGCCCTGCCCCTCCTTATATAAGTTTGGAGAGGCAGCTTACATGTAGAGTCCTAGTCAGATTATAACTAACTTATTCTCTATTACAAGTCAGATACAAGTAGGGGTTTTGCTTCCTTGTAAAGGAAATATTCCTCATGCCTTTCGTCTTAAGCCGGCCCACAATAACATGAGTCGGCCTACTGGGCCTTGGGCCCTTGTCATCCGTCTGACCGGCCGTCGGGGCCATCATTAGTCACAAGGCTCGTGAGTCGTCACACCAGTGAACCGCCAGACCTTTGAGTCGCCAATCATCCGGCGGGTTACGATGAAGCGCCAAGTCCGGCTGGGTCATACTTCCGGCCGGGTAAAACCGCAGGGTATATCCCCGACAGTACTCGAGGATTTATAACAGAGTAGCAATCACACACTTATTACATCGAATGTCTCCAAAGAGAACTTATTACAATAAACATGGCTTAAGGCCATCTAATACGATAACAACGGAAGGCTTGGAAGATAAAGTGAGTCCATCAACTCCAACGACATAGCTAAGCTGCACAACAACGACCTAACGAACCTTACTCCTTGTGTGAAAAGTCTGCAACATAATACATTGCAGCCCGAAAATGGGTCAGCACATGGAATATGCTGGCAAAGTAACACAGTAGAGCAAGAACAAAATAATGCTATCACTACATGCATATTGGGCTGGTGGAAAGGTCTATGGTTATAGTTTTTGCGAAAAGCCAAATTTTCCCTACAACAAAGGTATATATTTTAATTTAACTATCATGGTAGTTGAAACATCATTGAGAAGGTTCCTCCAACTCAATCCCAATTAAAGTAATTATCAACCCAACAATATTAAGTTAAAAAGTGATGAGATACTTAAGATATTCGAAGTACTAGATACTCAAGATGTCCATAACCGGGGACACGGCTAACCATGATTAGTTTGTACACTTTGTAGAGGTTTGTGCACTTTTCCCCACAAGACTCGATCGTCTCCGTTGGATTTCTCGCACTACATGGTGTTTGAGAAACAGATGACCGAGACACAGTCTTTCAGGAACATTAACTCTCTACTCCGGGTAGACCATTCAAAACCTACAAACCACTACCTACTAATCCACCTCTTCAAGAGCTTCACGTAAGTTACTCAACTATGCTAGAGCCCATAATAGCTGGTGGCTGCACACGGAAGTTTCTAGCATGAATCATCTCAGTTCCCTTTGAGCCTGGGTGGCGGTCCATAGGAAAATCACACGGAACCCCGGGATTTCCAAAAATACAGGCAACACTGGGTTCTGCAGGTGCCTCAATCCACCTAGATATGCATTCAAGTTGCCACCTTAAGTTAAAGCATTAATTAACAATCTCACATCTGTCATGGATTTCACTCAACCAAACCACGTCTACGAGCATAGCATAGCAATATAAGCAATTCGTATAAGTAACTCCCAAGGTTTGAATATAGCAGGGCAATAGGTTCTACCTCATCAACTACTTCCCAACCCACATGTTAATGGCATCCTAATCATGCAATGTTTGGGGATTGGAACTTATGTATAAAAACTGGGTGATAAAGGGGTTTGATCAAAGTGTTACTTGCCTTGCTGATGATCCGCGAAACCTAGGGACTCCAAATAACACGCTTCGCACTCCGGGAATTCTATCGCAAACAAACAATACCATACATAAGCAATCAAACAAAGAAGCACTGGTAAATCTCAAATAAGAAGATCTACCAGAAAGTTCAACTTAAGAACTCCGGTTGCAAAAAGAATCCAATCAAATGAAGCAACGAAACTCAAACAACGAAAGAAACAAGATTCGTTTACTAATCTGGACTAAGGTCAAATTTTAAAGTAGAAAAACTTGTTTAAGTTGATCAAATAGAAAGAGGGTCTCGAGACGAAGATCTAGGCGCTTGAATCGCCCGATTCCGATAAACGAGCGAAAAGATAAACTGAAACAGAAATCGGATCAGAAATCGCAATCAGAAATAATCGCGGAAAAATCCGATAAAAGAAAGCTGACAAATAGGCTAAGGAACGAGCGTTCGTTGGCTGTAACAAACGAGCGAAAACCGTTCGTTAAAACGAATGTACGGACGAACGTCCACTAAAGAGAAGAATCGGGAAAAACCGGTGAACCGATCTAAAAAAATGAGCTTGGTTTTTAAAAAAAAAACGAAACTATTTCTTTTTAAAAAAACCCGACGGCGAACGGCTACCTCGTCGAGTCCGGCAAGACGCCGGAGCGGCGGCGGGGTGAGGCGGCGCGGCGCGGGAACGGCGGCGGCGGCTTGCAGCGGCGGCGGCGAGGCGCGGTAGAGGCGGCGGCACGGCTGCGGGCGGCGGGGTGGGTGGTGGTGGCGGGGGGGCTTGGGTATTTAAAGAGGGGAGGGGAGGTGGCTTGGGGGAGGGGCAAGGCGGCGGGGAGGTGGAGTCCTGCTCGGACTTCGTCCGAGTCGGCGGCGGCTGCAGCGCTATCCTGGCGCGGGACGAGGCGGCGGGGAAGATGGGCCGGCCCGGCTGGGTTTCGGCCCAGTCGGCACCCGAACATTTTTTTAAAACAATTCCGCCAAACAGAAAGAAAATCCTAGAAAATAAAATAAAAATATAAAAATGCCAGAACAAATTTTCACCGTCTAAATAAAATATTTAGAACGAGATGAACATTTTCTTGGCCCTAAAATGCAATTTTGAAAACGTGCAATTTTTCTAATGCAAACAAAATTGCAGTAAAATCCAATAAAAACAAATATTTGATTTTAATATTTTTCCTACAATATTTCAGTTATTTTGGAGAAGTCATATTATCTCCTCTCATATACTTTAATATGAAATATTTTTTGAGGGAAAAATAATTAAAACCAAAAATCCTCGTTTCAATATTTGATAAAAATCAAATTTGAAAACCGGGGAAATCCCCAACTCTCTCCGAGGGTCCTTGAGTTGCTTAGGATTTCGAGGATCGCGAGACGAAATGCAATGAAATATGATATGCAAGAATGATGTATGTATAACATTCCAAATTGAAAATTTGGGATGTTACAAGCCTACCCCCCTTAAGATGAATCTAGCCCTCGAGATTCGGGTTGGCTAGAAAATAGGTGTGGGTGGTCTTTGCGAAGATCATCCTCTCGTTCCTAGGTGGCTTCATCCTCGGTATGGTGGCTCCACTGAACTTTGCAAAACTTGATAACCTTGCTGCGGGTGACTTGACTGGCAAACACCAAAATCTTGACTGGCTTCTCCTCATAAGTCAAATCATTGTCCAACTGAATCGCCTCCAAGGGTACGATATCTCTTAGTGGTATATCGGCCATCTCAGCATGGCACTTCTTCAACTGGGAAACATGAAACACATCGTGAACTCCTGACAGTCCTTCAGGTAACTCCAACTTGTAGGCAACTTCTCCCATCCGTTCCAAAACACGATACGGTCCTACAAATCTCGGGGCTAACTTTCCCTTAACTCCAAAACGTTTCACTCCTTGCAAAGGTGATACTCGCAGATATGCTCTATCTCCAATTTCATAGGTTACCTCCTTGAGTTTCGAATCTGCATAACTCTTTTGTCTAGACTGAGCTATCTTCAATCTATCTTGAATCAGTTTAACCTTGTCCTTAGACTCTTTGATCAAGTCTGGTCCAAACAACTGTCGGTCTCCAACTTCATCCCACATCAACGGTGTTCTGCACCTTCATCCATACTGGGCTTCGAACGGTGCCATCTTCAGAATGGCTTGGTAACTATTGTTGTATGAGAAATCTGTGTAAGGTAGATTGTCATCCCAACTAGATCCATAATCTAGCGCACAGGCCCTCAACATGTCCTCCAGAATCTGGTTGACTCTCTCGGTATGTCCATCTGTTTGCGGGTGAAATGTTGTACTGAACTCCAATCTCGTTCCCAAAGTCTGGTGCAGCTGATGCCAAAACTTTGAGGTAAACTGTGTTCCTCTATCTGATAGGATGGTCCTTAGAACTCCATGCAGACATCCTGGTCATATATATCTTGGCCAACTTTGCACTGGTATAAGTTGTTTTCACTAGGATAAAGTGTTCCACTTTGTCAAGTGGTCAACTACTACCCATATAGAATCATAACCTGATTTGGTCCTTGGTAATCCGGTGATAAAATCCATGCCAAGTTTATCCCACTTCCATTCGGGTATCGGCATAGGCTGTAGCAATCCTACTGGCTTTTGATGCTCTGCCTTCACTCTCTGACATACATCACATATGGCTACATACTCGGCGATATCCTTCTTCATCCTTGTCCACCAGAAACGTTCCTTCAAATCCAAATACATCTTGGTGTTTCCGGGGTGTATCGAGTATGGTGAGTCATGAGCCTCCTGAAGTATTAATTTCCTGATCTCTGTGTTATTGGGCACATAAACACGGTCCTCAAACCATAAGGTGTCGTGCTCATCCTCACGAAAACCTTTGGCCTTTCCTTCGCTCATTCTCTCTTTTATCTCCGCAATCTTTTTGTCATCCTTTTGAGCTTCTCGAATCTTTCCCAACAATGTAGACTGAACCTCCATTGTTGCAACAAAACCTCTAGGAACAATCTCCAATTGAAGTTCCCGGAGATCCTCTGCTAACTCCTTCGGCAATCCCGTGCTCTCTAGGGTATTAGCATAACTCTTCCGGCTCAAAGCGTCTGCTACGACATTGGCCTTTCCTGAATGATAGTGAAGCTTCATGTCATAATCCTTTATGAGCTCCAACCATCTCCTCTGCCTAAGGTTCAGTTCCTTCTGTGTGAAAATGTACTTCAAACTCTTATGATCTGTGTACACATCACAATGGTTTCCAATAAGGTAATGTCTCTAAGTCTTCAACGCATGCACTACGGCTGCTAGCTCCAAATCATGTGTGGCATAATTCAACTCGTGTGGTTTTAGTTGTCATGAGGCATACGAAATAACTCTTCCGTCCTGCATAAGAACACTTCCAAGTCCTAGGCGAGAGGCGTCGCAATACACTTGGAAATCCTACGTATATCTGGCAGGGTCAGCACTGGGGCTGTAGTCAAACGTTTCTTCAGCTCCTGGAAACTTGCCTCGCAATCTTCATGTAACACCCTGGATGTAATTTACCTTATATGTATCCCAACTCTTGCTGTTTCCGGCGCTAAGTTATTTTATTTTCATCATTGTCGGGTTTCTGTCTCTGTGTGTTGTTGTCTTTGTCATGCATCTCACATCATGTCATCATATGCATTGCATTTGCATACGTGTTCGTCTCATGCATCCGAGCATTTTCCCCGTTGTCCGTTTTGCATTCCGGCGCTCCTATGTCCTCCGGTGGTCCTTTCTACCTCTTTTCGTGTGTGGGGGTTTAACATTTCCAGATTGGACCGAGACTTGTCATGGGGCCTTGGTTTACTACCGGTAGACCGCATGTCAAGTTTCCTGCCATTTGGACTTCATTTGATACTCCAACGGTTAACCGAGGGACCGAAAAGGCCTCGCGTGTGTTGTAGCCCAACACCCTTCCAATTTGGCCCAAAACCCACCTAAACCACCTCCATCGTCTAGAGCGTTCGATCACAATCGCGTGGCCGAAAACCGCACTCCATTTGGAGCTTCCTAGCTCCCTCTACCTCTATATATAGATCCCTTCCCCGAAATCCGGACGAAACCCTAGTCCCCTCCCTTTCTACGCGCCGCCGGACAATTTTTCGTTCGGCCGGACACGTCCAAATCCACCGCCACCGCCATGTGTCGCAGCGCGATTGGCCACCGCCCGGTCCCCAGTTCGCCGCGCCGCCAGGGCCCGGGAAGCCCATCGCCGACCCCCGAGGCCCATCCGCACTCCGCCACCGCCCGCCTTCATCCTCCCCGCGCCCGACGACGACTCGCCCGCGTGCCGCCCCCTGCAACCCTCATCACCGTTCGCCGCCACCGACCTCGCCGTCCGCCGCCACCAACCTCGCCGCTCCGCCGCGGCACCCTCGCCGCCCGACGCTGGTAGCCGCGTCCCTCGTCGCCCCTCGTCGCGCGTGCCGCCCACCTCCGTCTCCGGCCACCAGAGCGCCTCAGCTGGCCAGATCCAACCTCCCTCTCCGGCGAGCTTGAAGATTCTGGCGACTCTCCGGCAGCTACAGTACCCCAGATCTCGATCCGGACTACAGTGAAACCCTAGATCTCGGTTGACTTTCTCCCTCTCTCCCAGTAATTTTATGCATACTTTGACATACCATAACTCTGCATCCGTAGCTCCGATTCGTGCATGTAGCATATCAAAATGTTCGTCTCGACGAGTACATCATTTCATATCATTGCATCATTTCCATTTGAGCTCATCTTGATGCCCGAAATGCTATTGGAAGAGGGCTATGTGATGAATTTGTCAGATCTGTTTCAGCAAATAGCCTTTTGTCATTTTCCCATGATTAATGTGTGCATGCTATGATCCTGTGTTCTACATGTGTTTTGTTATATGCCATGTCATCTTTAGAGGGTGTTTTCCATGTATTTTTGTGATAATTGTGGTGACTAGCACAAGCTTGCAAAGTAGCGTAATCGTTGATGCTGATTTCAGGGACTTAGAATTTCACAAAGTCCTTGTCCTGATTTTGTTGTTATGCCACATGTTCATGTTGTTTCCTAGTGATCTGTGCCTCTTTTGAGGATGATCAGTAAGGATGTTTTGTTAACATTGTGGTGCTCTATCCATCCATGTCTTTGTTTGCATTTATGGAGCACCCTAGCTTGAGTCAATCGAGCTCTACTTTTGCTATAAAATGATCCTGGCAGATTGTTGACATGTTTAGCGATTTTCTCGAGGATATTGCTATTGATCTGCCCATGCTATGATGTTATTCTTGCCATGTCTAGCTTCCATGCTATGTATTCTTGATGGGTTTATGCTTGGTTTGTCATGCCATGCTCTGTACTGAGTGCATCGAGCTCGTAAACATGCCTACTCGTTAACTATTTTGCATGCTCCAGTTTTTCACCAAGTCTGTATCTGTTTATGTTTTTGCCATGTTCACATGCTTGCAATTGTATTTTATGATCGCTTTTGGCTCAAGGTCACTAAGGGACTTTTGTTAAGTGCTTTGAGTAGCTTCATGCCATGCCTTTCTCTACCATGTTAAGTTCATGTAGCATGTAGTTTTCATGCTCTAAAGTGTGCTTCCTGATGATAAATTCTAGACTTGTGTTAATTTCACCAAGTCTGAAACATGTTATCATTTGCTCTTTTGTCATGCTTGTTTGAACCTGTTAATGGATGAATTTGCCGTAGCTCAGTGTTAATCTTTTGTCAAGCATCATGAGTGGATCCCTGCCATGTATTTTGTTGTCATATTTGGGTGCTGTATCATATTTATCTTGATGCATTTAGTTGCTCACTTGCTGATTATCGCAGACCGGTGCCATATTTGTTTTGCATGCCATTTCCAAACCGTGCATCCGATTCCGGTGATCTTTATATCGATTTCAACCGAAATCACCTCACCTTTCCAGTGGAACTCTTGGATTTCCAAGTTGAGGCAAGGTTCAATCATTCCTTGTAAAATCTTGCATATGCATCCCATATCGCATCCCGCATATCATACCATGTTTGCATCATATTGCTTGAGCTTTGCACATGGTTGATTGTGTTCCGCTTGCTTGTTGTTCTTGTGTGGGTAGAGCCAGGATACGAGTTCATGAATGAGGAGCCCGTTGAGTTCGCTTACGAGGATCAAGTCAACTTTGACAACTTTGCATTCAAGATGACCATACCCTCGAAATCACTTCTATCTTTGCTTGCTAGATGCTCGCTCTTTTGCTATGCCTATGCTACGATACCTACCACTTGCTTATCATGCCTCCCATATTTCCATGTCAAACCTCTAACCCACCATGTCCTAGCAAACCGTTGTTTGGCTATGTTACCTCTTTGCTCAGCCCCTCTTATAGCGTTGCTAGTTGCAGGTGAAGTTTGGAGATCGTTCCTTGTTGGAACATTGCTTATTGTTAGTATATCACCATATTATCTTGTTTATCTTAATGCATCTATATACTTGGTAAAGGGTGGAAGGATCGGCCTTTTGCCTAGTGTTTTGTTCCACTCTTGCCGCCCTAGTTTCCGTCATATCGGTGTTATGTTCCCGGATTTTTGCGTTCCTTACACGGTTGGGTTATAATGGGAACCCCTTGACAGTTCGCCTTGAATAAAACTCCTCCAGCAATGCCCAACCTTGGTTTTACCATTTGCCACCTAGCCTCTTTTTCCCTTGGGTTTCCGGAGCCCGAGGGTCATCTTTATTTAACGCCCCCCCCCTGCCAGTGCTCCTCTGAGTGTTGGTCCACCTCGTCAGCCGCCGGTGGCCACCAGGGGTAACTCTGGGCTAGCCTACCGGAAGTTTGGACAATCTGAGTGTGCCCTAAGAACGAGATATGTGCAGCTCCTATCGGGATTTGTCGGCACATTCGGGCGGTGTTGCTGGACTTGTTTTACCATTGTCGAGGATGTCTTGTAACCGGGATGCCGAGTCTGATCGGATTGTCTTGGGAGAAGGAATATCCTTCGTTGACCGTGAGAGCTTGTGATGGGCTAAGTTGGGACTCCCTTGTAGGGATTTGAACTTTCGAAAGCCGTGCCCGCGGTTATGGGCAGATGGGAATTTGTTAATGTCCGATTTAAGATAACATGAAACTTAACTTAATTAAAATGCACCAACCGTGTGTGTTACCTTGATGGTCTCTTCTCGGTGGAGTCCGAGAAGTGAACACGATGTTGGAGTAATGCTTGACGTAGGTTATTCTAGGATCACTTCTTGATCATAGTTGTTCGACCGTGCTTTTGCCTTCTCTTCTCGCTCTCATTTGTATATGTTAGCCACCATATATGCTAGTCGTTTGCTGCAGCTCCACATCATACCTTGCCTTACCTATAGGCTTAAATAGTCTTGATCGCAAGGGTGCGAGATTGCTAAGTCCCTGTGACTCATAGATTAAGCGCCAAACCAGATGCAGGGACCGATGATACCGTTCCAGATGATGCGCTTGAGCTCAAGTGGGAGTTCGATGAAGACTCTCGTCGTTACTATGTGTCTTTCCCAGATGGTCAGTACTGGTGCCCAGTTGGGGCGATCGGGGACCGTGTTGCATGTGGGGGTTGATCTTTATTTTGGTACCATAGTCGGGCCATGAGTGTATTGGATGAATGTAATGTTATTCATGTATTTGTGTGACGTGGCGAGTGTAAGCCAACTATGTATCTTTACCCCTTCTATTTATTTACATGGGTTGTTGTGAAGATTACCTTACTTGCGACATTGCTTTCAATGCGGTTATGCCTCTAAGTCGTGCTTCGACACGTAGGAGATATAGCTGCATCGAGGGCGTTACACTTCCGTCCATTTAAACTTGGTATCCTTCTTCAATAATTCTGTCATCGGCTTCGCGATCTTGGAAAAATTCTCAATGAATCTCCGATATTATCCTGCGAGTCCAAGAAAACTGCGGATCTCACTAACTGAAGTGGGTGCCAACCATTCAGTGACTGACTAAACCTTGGTGGGGTCTACTGCTATACCCTCTCCTGATATAACATGTCCAAGGAATCTGACTTCCTTCAACCAAAACTTGCATTTGCTAAACTTGGCATACAACTGGTGTTCCCTGAGTTTCTCGAGAAATAAACGCAAATGCTCCTTGTGTTCCTCTTCATTCTTTGAGTATACCATTATATCATCAATGAACACCACAACAAATTTATGCAAATATTCCATGAATACTTTGTTCATCATGCTCATGAAATAGGCAGGGGCATTAGTTAGTCCAAATGACATGACCGTATATTCATACAGCCTGTACCGTGTGGTGAATGATGTCTTGGGTATATCCTTCGACTGATGGTATCCTGATGGCAAATCAATCTTCGAAAACACCTTAGCTCCTTGTAGCTGGTCAAACAGATCATTGATCATCGGCAGTGGGTACTTGTTCTTGATTGTCACTTCATTCAAGGCCCGATAATCAACAACCATTCTTAAAGACTTATCCTTCTTCTCAACCAAAAGTATTGGGGCTCGCCATGGTGATGAACTCCGTCGAATGTAACCTTTCTCCAATAACTCCTTGATCTGTTTCTTAATCTACTCCAGATCATTCGCGGACATCCGATAGGTTCTCTTGGATATTGGTCCTGTACCTGGCAATAGCTCTATCAAAAACTCGATATCTCGATCTGGTGGAATGCCTTGTAACTCCTCTGGGAAAACATCCGGGTAATCCTTTACTACAGGAACTTCCTCCTGAACAACTCTCGTGAGGGTATTTACTTGGCTACTTCTTGGCACATGCCTAGATACATACTTGATCCTTTTTCCCTCAGGGGTGGTGAGGCAAATTGATCTACTAACACAATCAATGCTTCCTCCATACTTTGACATCCAGTCCATTCCTAATATCACATCCAATCCTTGTGACTCCAAGATAATTAGGTCGGACGGAAAAACATGGTTGCCAATGGTTAAGGGTATCTGGTCGCACCATCGACTAGCCATATACTCTGCTCCAGGTGAACTTACTAACAGAGGGGTCCTAAGGGTTTGGATCGGTAGTTTAAACTTATCCACGAATTCCCTTGATATGTATGAATGCGATGCACCAGTATCAAAAAGAACAAGAGCGGTAAATGACTTAACCAAAAACTTACCTATAACCGCGTCTGGCTGCTCTTCAACCTCCTCCATGTTAATGTGGTTCACTTGTCCTTTATTGAATGGATTAGGCTTCTTCCCAGTGCTCCCATTTCCGTTTCCATTCTTCCCTTCAGGGCACTCCGTGGCATAGTGTCCAGTCTTCCCACACTTGAAACAAGTAACGTGGCTTAGGTCTCTCTTTGTGGGTGTGGCTGGATTGGGGCGGTTCTGATTGTTGCTTTCTCCATTTCCATTTCCATTCCTTGGGCCAGTATGATTATGGTTACTTCCTCCATTATGGGTGTGGCCTCCATGGTTATGAACAAGTCCTCCCGAGTTCGGGGTTAGGCGAGGCTTCTATTGAGCTCCTGAGTTATACCTCCCTTATCCATACTTCCTCTTACGGTTCTCAATCTGCTGCTGCTTCCCTTCAATCATAAGAGCATTATCTACCAACTCCTGGTAGTTGTTGAATGTTGCCACCATCAACTACATGCTCATCTCATCATTCAGCCCTTCCATAAACTTCTCCTGGCGTACATCATCAAGGGCATAGCGAGATAACTTGCTAAACTCATCCGCGTACTGAGCCACAGTACGTTTCCCCTGGCGTAAGTTGCGAAACTCATGCTTCTTCATACTCATAGCTCCAGTTGAGACATGGGCTGTACGGAAGGCTTGCTGAAACTGGTCCCATGTCACCGTGGTTATAGGGTAGGTGACAGTGTAATTCTCCCACCATGAGGCTGCTGGTCCATCCAACTCATGTGCGGCAAAACGCACCTTCTCGGCATCGGTACATCCTGCAGTGGTTAACTCCCTTCCAATCCTGCGGAGCCAATCATCTGCTACTATAGGCTTGGTGCTACTGCAAAACACCAATGGTTGCAACCTCAGAAAATGGGCTAAGTTGTCAACTGGTGGTGGTGGTGGATTGTTGTTGTTGTTGTTCTTGTTGTTGTTGCCTTGGTTCTGGACTAACAACTGCATCAGGGTATTCTGCTGCTGGATCTACTGAGTGAGCTCGGGTGGGAAAGTGAACCTGAGGTCACGTCTCGGAGGAATCTGCTGGGTTTAGAGGGGAGAGATTAGAATAGAATGAGGTCTAATGAGAAAGCACTACCCATATGCACATGAGACAAACACAATCATTTCACTCAATCAAGCAAGCAAGGGCATACAATCAGTCTAGAACTATCGCGAAAGTGCTCAGACTACACTATTTACATGGTGGAATACTACTACTGATGTGGTGGTCTACTAAAAATATTCCTCAGTTGAAGACTCCATGATATCTGCTCCAGCTTCGTCTTCAAAGTCATCATCGCTAAGGTCGGAGTCGGTGTCATCGATGATGATGTAGTCCTCCTGACGAATCTCCTTGGGTTCTTCATCTTCTTCTACTGGTGTGGGGTCTTCCATGAATACTCCGATCTTCTTAATCAGGTCGTCATTCTTATCCAATAGTGTTGCAATTTCCTCCTCGTATCCATGGCATGTAGACTTCAGTTCTTCTTCCAGTTTGATGATCCTTGTCTTTGTCTTCTTCAGATCTATCATGCCTGCTCACATTTGATTCTCCTGGCATCGAATGTGCTGGTTTAGTTCCTGGATGAAAGCTGCAATTGATCTATCTTTCCTGGTGCTGATCATCTCGCATTGCTCATCTCGGCGCCCACAGATCTAGTAGATAGTATCCTTAAGCTCCTTTTGGTAAACTTCTCCAATGCGTCCCATGGTGATGTGTGCGGCCATACTCTTTCCTAGACTCCAGGTTGGTGCATCAAAGGAAAACTCTATGGGTTTAGTGACTGGAATGAATGTCCTTCCTAGAACTTGAAATTGAATCATCCATCGCTCCTCTTCTGGTAAAGTGGCGTTGTAAGTCCCAGTGAAGCTTGGTATTCCTATGTTCAGGTACCTAGTGCCTTCCTTCAAGTGTCGTCCAAAAGGTGTGTCTTCATCCGGTTGTGCAAACTTGTTCCTCGCATCCGCCATCCTAAAGAGTGGAAAATGGAGAGGAGTCAGAAATGAGAAGAGAATAGTGATCTATGGCTTTAGCTTAATGGTCGTGTCCTACACTCAACGTGTGCTCTGATACCATCTTGTAGCGACCCGACCTCAAACGATCAAGTCTTTGTGCTTCAGTGTCATCCCCGGATCGGTAATGCTGACACACATTACTCGAGGATTTATAACAGAGTAGCAATCACACACTTATTACATCGAATGTCTCCAAAGATAACTTATTACAATAAATATGGCTTAAGGCCATCTAATACGATAACAACGTAAGGCTTGGAAGATAAAGTGAGTCCATCAACTCCAACGGCATAGCTGAGTTGCACGGCGATGACCTAACGAACCTTACTCCTTGTCTGAAAAGTCTGCAACATAATACGTTGCAGCCCGAAAAGGGGTCAGCACATGGAATATGCTGGCAAAGTAACACAGTAGATCAAGAACAGAATAATGCTATCACTACATGCATATTTGGCTGGTGGAAAGCTCTATGGTTATAGTTTTTGCGAAAATCCAATTTTTCCCTACAACAAAAGAATAGATTTTAATTTAACTATCATGGTAGTTGGAACATCATTGAGAAGGTTCCTCCAACTCAATCCCAATTAAAGTAATTATCAACCCAACAATATTAAGTTAAAACGTGATAAGATACTTAAGATATTCCAAGTACTAGATACTCAAGATGTCCATAACCGGGGACACGTCTAACCATGATTAGTTTGTACACTCTGCACAGGTTTGCGCACTTTTCCCTACAAGACTCGGTCGCCTCCGTTGGATTTCTCGCACTACATGGTGTTTGAGAAACGGATGACCGAGACACAGTCTTTCAGGAACATTAACTCTCTACTCCGGACAGACCATACCAAACCTAAAACCCACTACCTGCTAATCCACCTCTTCAAGAGCTTCACGTAACTTACTCAACTATGCTAGAGCCCATAATAGCTTGTGGCTGCACACAGAAGTTTCTAGCATGAATCATCTCAGTTCCCTTTGAGCCTGGGTGGCGGTCCATAGGAAAATCACACGGAACCCCGGGATTTCCAAAAATATAGGCAACACTGGGTTCTCCAGGTGACTCAATCCACCCAGATGTGCATTCAAGTTGCCACCTTAAGTTAAAGCATTAATTAACAATCTCACATCTGTCATGGATTTCACTCACCCAAACCACGTCTACGAGCATAGCATAGCAATATAAGCAATTCGTATAAGTAACTCCCAAGGTTTAAATATAGCAGGGCGATAGGTTCTACCTCATCAACTACTTCCCAACCCACATGTTAATGGCATCCTAATCATGCAATGTTTGAGGATTGGAACTTATGTATAAAAACTGGGTGATAAAGGGGTTTGATCAAAGTGTTACTTGCCTTGCTGATGATCCGCGAAACCTAGGGACTCCAAATAACACGCTTCGCACTCCGGGAATTCTATCGCAAACAAACAATAGCATACATAAGCAATCAAACAAAGAAGCACTGGTAAATCTCAAATAAGAAGATCTACCAGAAAGTTCAACTTAAGAACTCCGGTTGCAAAAATAATCCAATCAAATGAAGCAACGAAACTCAAACAACGAAAGAAACAAGATTCGTTTACTAATCTGGACTAAGGTCAAATTTTAAAGTAGCAAAATCTTGTTTAAGTTGATCCAATAGAAAGAGGGTCTCGAGACGAAGATCTAGGCGCTTGAATCGCCCGATTCCGATAAACGAGCGAAAAGATAAACTGAAACGGAAATCGGATCAGAAATCGCAGTCAGAAATAATCGCGGAAAAATCCGATAAAAGAAAGCTAACAAATCGGCTAAGGAACGAGCGTTCGTTGGCTGTAAAAAACAAGCGAAAACCGTTCGTTAAAACGAATGTACGGACGAACGTCCACTAAAGAGAAGAACCGGGAAAAACCGGTGAACCGATCTAAAAAAATGAGCTTGGTTTTTAAAAAAAAACCGAAACTATTTCTTTTTAAAAAAGCCCGACGGCGAACGGCTACCTCGTCGAGTCCGGCAAGACGCCGGAGCGGCGGCGGGGTGAGGCGGCGCGGCGCGGGAGCGGCGGCGGCGGCTTGCA
>NC_041386.1:221019111-221019614 GCF_002162155.2 Triticum dicoccoides | reverse complement strand
GGCGCGGTAGAGGCAGCGGCGCGGCTGCGGGCGGCGGGGTGGGTGGTGGTGGCGGGGGGGGCTTGGGTATTTAAAGAGGGGAGGGGAGGTGGCTTGGGGGAGGGGCAAGGCGGTGGGGAGGTGGAGTCCTGCTCGGACTCCGTCCGAGTCGGCGGCGGCTGCAGCGCTATCCTGGCGCGGGATGAGGCGGCGGGGAAGATGGGCCGGCCCGGCTGGGTTTCGGCCCAGTCGGCACCCGAATATTTTTTTAAACAATTCCGCCAAACAGAAAGAAAATGCTAGAAAATAAAATAAAAATATAAAAATGCCAGAACAAATTTTCACCGTCTAAATAAAATATTTAGAACGAGATGAACATTTTCTTGGCCCTAAAATGCAATTTTGAAAACGTGCAATTTTTCTAATGCAAACAAAATTGCAGTAAAATCCAATAAAAACAAATATTTTATTTTAATATTGTTCCTCCAATATTTCCATTATTTTGGAGAAGTCATATTATCTCC
>NC_041386.1:221008874-221019101 GCF_002162155.2 Triticum dicoccoides | reverse complement strand
TTAAAACCAAAAATCCTCGTTTCAATATTTGATAAAAATCAAATTTGAAAACCGGGAAAATCCCCAACTCTCTCCGAGGGTCCTTGAGTTGCTTAGGATTTCGAGGATCGCGAGACGAAATGCAATAAAATATTATATGCAAGAATGATCTATGTATAACATTCCAAATTGAAATTTTGGGATGTTACAACCGCTTTTGCTCAGCCCCTCTTATAGCGTTGTTAGGTGCAGGTGAAGCTGAAGTTTGTTCCATGTTGGAACATGGCTATGTTGGGATATCAACATATCTCTTATCTTAATTAATGCATCTATATACTTGGTAAATGGTGGAAGACTCGTCCTTATGCCTGGTGTGTTATTCCACTCTTGCCGCCTTAGTTTCTGTCATACCGGTGTTATATTCCTTGATTTTGCATTCCTTACGCGGTTTGGGTTATGGGACCCCCTTGACAGTTCGCCTTGAATAAAACTCCTCCAGCAAGGCCCAACCTTGGTTTTACATTTGCCTAACAACCTATAACTTTCCCTTCGGTTCTGCATACCCGAGGGTCATCTTTATTTTAACCCCCTCGGGCCAGTGCTCCTCTGAGTGTTGGTCCGAAACAGGCAGCCTGCGGGGCCACCTCAGGGAAACTTGAGGGCTGGTTTTACTCTTCGTTTGTCCCATCCGATGTGCCCTCAGAACGAGATACGTGCGACTCCTATCGGGGTTTGTCGGGACATCGGGCGGCTTCGCTGGTCTTGTTTTACCATTGTCGAAATGTCTTGTAACCGGGATTCTGAGACTGATTGGGTCTTTCCGGGAGAGGGAATATCCTTCATTGACCGTGAGATCTTGTGATGGGCTAAGTTGCGACACCCCTGCAGGGTATAAACTTTCGAGAGCCGTGCCCGCGGTTATGTGGCAGATGGGAATTTGTTAATATCCGGTCGTAGAGAACTTGACACTTGACTTAATTAAAATGAATCAACTGCGTGCGTAGCCGTGATGGTCTCTTTTCGGCGGAGTCCGGGAAGTGAACACGGCCTTGGGTTATGTTTGAACGTAAGTAGTCTCAGGATCACTTCTTGATCACTTATAGCTTTTCGACCATTGGGTAGCTTCTCATCTTACTCTTATTTGCATATGTTAGCCACCATATGTGCTTAGCGCTTGCTGCAGCTCCACCTCATTAACTCATCCTACCCATAAGCCTAAATTGTCTTGATCTTGTGGGTGTGAGATTGCTGAGTCCTCGTGACTCACGGATACTTCCAAACAGTTGTAGGTGCCGATGATACCAATGCAGGTGATGCTATCGAACTGAAGTGGGAGTTCGACGAGGACCTTGGTCATTACTATATTTCATTTCCGGATGATCAGTAGTGGAGCCCAGTTGGGACGATCGGGGATCTAACATTTGGGGTTGTCTTCCTTTATTTTGGTTTCGTAGTCGGACCTTGATTGTACTATGGATGATGTATGTTTAACTTGTTATTTCTGTGAATTGGCGATTGTACGCCAACTCTTTATCCCTTTCTTATTCAGTACATGGGATTGTGTGAAGATTATCCCTCTTGCGACAAAACCACCATGCGGTTATGCCTCTAAGTCGTGCCTCGACACCTGGGAGATATAGCCGCATCATCGGCGTTACAAGTTGGTAATCAGAGCCATCCCCGACTTAGCAGCCCCCTGCTTGATCGAATCGCTGACATTGTTGAGTCTATAAAAAATGTTTTGAGTCTTCAGATTATATATATATCAGAGAGTAGGATTCTTTTTACTCCTCAGTCCCTTTGTCACTCTGGTGAGGTCTCCTGAAGTACATGTTTTGACTTTCCTCTCCTCAAATTTCACAAAAAAAATTAGGATCACGCGGGAATCTTGGAATCGTTCCGATATTCTTGTGACGAGAACATTGTTCTTCATGCCTCCTGACAATTAGGGCTTGTGGCAGTGTCCCGGGGAGTTGAGCTCCGAGGTGTTGTCGTCACAATTTTATCGTTGCAGTTCTGGAATACCTGAGTTCACTGACATCGAAAATCTCTTTTATGAAGTTGTTGGTGAGATAAACTCGACTCCACCCAGTACCGGGGCGGGAGTTCGGGAGTATTGCCATAACTCATATAATGGATGCTTTTCGAAGGTTGAGGTACATGATTTCCGAAGGTTTCTTGGTTATGTGTTCAGATGGATACAACTGGATGTAGGGATTGTTAGTTTGGGTGAGATATTATGCTTCCCCTGTATCCCCAACACGAGATTGCATAACCAGAAAGTTTCGGGAGTTTATAGGTGGGAATTCAAGTAGCTCTAGTTTTGTTCCTACAAATATTTGGTTTGTGATCATGTGGGCGAAAACCGCACCTCATTTGGACTCTCCTAGCTTTCCCCTACCTATAAATGTGTGCATCTCCCCCGAAATCCCGCAGTCCAAACCCTAAAAATTCCCCTCCGCGCCACCGGACAGATCCCGCCGCCGCCCACAACCAGTCGTAGCCCGCCACGTGTCCTATCGCCGCGCCCCGCCGTTGCCAATCCATGCGGCCCGGATCGGGGCCCCGCGGCCCGGTCGCCTCCCGCCGCCCGCACCGCCCCGCCGCCGCCCGGCGCCGACCTTCCCCGACGCAAGCTCCGGCCAGTACTCCCTCGGCGTCGTCGTCCTTCCATCACCTTCGGCCACCGCGTTTCTCCATCTCCGGCGAGATCCCGGTCATCCTCGGGTTTCCGTTCCACGAACCCTAGATCTAGCAGGTTGACCCCGAAATTCTACAAAGTCCTTATCGTCCGTGTAATTTTGATGCCCTCTTTGACATGCTACATCTTGGTGATCGTGACTCCGATTCGTGCATATGATATATCAAAATGTTCGGCTCATTAAGCTCTTTATGTTAGTAGCATTTGCATGCATCTTACTGTCCATATTGATTCCATTATCCTCATTGCAGAAGTGCGATAAAAAGTTAACTGCTGTCTGTTCACAGAATTTGATGATTTGTCTTTTTCATTGCATTTTGCGTGTGCATCCTATGAGCATGATGTCTACATGTGTTTTTAGCTCCAACATGCCGTATATACAGGGGTGCAATTATTGTATTTTTGTGATCTATGTGGTGACTGTCACAAGCATGGAAAGTAGGCTACGTGATGTTGTTGTTTTCATGCACTTAGGATTTTGCCAAGTCCTTTTCCTGATGTTATTTTGATGCCATGTAAACTGGTTGCTACCACGAGATCCATTCTTATTTTGAGATACTTCAGTAAGGATGTTATGAACATATGGTTATGCTCTATCCATTCATGCGTTTGGTTGCAATTATGGAGTAAACTAGTATGTCATTACCATGCTCTACTTTTGCTAAATATTATTCCTTGCAGACTGTTAACATGTTAATCAATATTTCCATGTGTTTTGTTAGTGATGCATGTACCCTGTGAACTTTATCTTGCCATTCTTAGAATCTTTATCATGTCTTTTTACTGTTGGTTACCTTGCTATGTCATGTAATGCTTTGCGCCGAGTGGCATGAGCTTGCAAAGTTGCTATCATGAATCTGATTCGGCCATGCTCTATTTTTCTTCTAAGTCTGAAACTGTTAACATAATTTGCCATGTTTGCATGGGTGCTACATTATTTTCCATTCCTTTTTGTCTCATGTTGTTCTTCTAAGTGAGTTTTCTTCTATGTGTTTAGTACTAGTTTTCCATGCCTTTGTTTTCTATGTTATGATCCTGTAGCATGTTGTTTTCTTGCTCTAAACTTTGCTTCCAGATGTTGTTTATGCCATGTTAGTATTTTCACGAAGTCTGTGAAGTTGATATCTTTTGCACTTTTGCCATGCTTGTTTGAGCCTCTTCTATTGTGATTTAGCCATAGCTCAGTGTTCAAGTTTTGTGAAGCATCTCTTGTGCATCACTGCCATATGCTTTGTTGCTATGATGGAGTGTAGTAGCTTATTTTCTTGTTGCATTCTAAGTGCTATCATGATGTTAATCGCAGATTTGCATCATCCCTGTATTGCTTGTCATTTGCAAACCGTGCATCCGTTTCCGGTGATCCTTATGTCGATTTTGACCGAAATCACCTCATCTTTCCAGCAGCATACTTGGTTTACCAAGTTGATGCCTTGATCATTCCTTCCCTTCTGGAGCACGCAATTGCATTGCATATCATATCTTACATATCATGCCATGTATTGAATCATGTTGCTTGTGCATTGCACCGCGATTGATTGTTGTTCCATTGCTTGTGTTCTTGCTTTGGGTAGAGCCGGGAGACGAGTAAGTGAATGAGGAAACTGTTGAGTACGCTAACGAGGATCAAGCTTTCGACAACTCAGAGAACATTGCAGACAAGATGACCATGCCCTCGATATCACTTCTATCTTTGCTTGCTAGTTGTTCGTTCTATCGCTATGTCACGCTACCTACCACTTGTTATATCATGCCTCCCATATTGCCATGTCAAGCCTCTAACCCACCTTCTTAGCAAACCGTTGTTTGGCTATGTTACCGGTTTTGCTCAGCCCCTCTTATACCGTTGTTAGTTGCAGGTGAAGCTGAAGTTTGTTCCATGTTGGAACATGGATATGTTGGCATATCACCATATCTCTTATTTTAATTAATCCATCTATATACTTGGTAAAGGGTGGAAGGCTCGGCCTTATGCCTGGTTTTTTGATCCACTCTTTCCGCCTTAGTTTCTGTCATACCGGTGTTATTTTCCTTGATTTTGCATTCCTTACACGGTTGGGGTTATGGGACCCCCTTGACACTTCTCCTTGAATAAAACTCCTCCAGCAAGGCCCACCCTTGGTTTTACATTTGCCTAACAACTTATACTTTACCTTGGGTCCTGCAGACCGGAGGGTCATCTTTATTTTAACCCCCCCCAGGCCAGTGCTCCTCTGAGTGTTGGTCCGAAACGGGCAGCCTGCGGGGCCTTCTTGGGGAAACTTGAGGGCTGGTTTTACTCGTAGCTTGTCCCATCCGATGTGCCCTTTGAACGAGATACGTGCGACTCCTATCAGGATTTGTCGGCACATCAGGCGGCTTTGGTGGTCTTGTTTTACCATTTTTGAAATTTCTTGTAACCGGGATTCCGAGACTGACCGGGTCTTTTTGGGAGAAGGAATATCCTTCGTTGACTATGAGAGCTTGTGATGGGCTAAGTTGGGACACCCCTACAGGGTATAAACTTTCGAGAGCCATGCCCGCGGTTATGTGGCAAATGGGAATTTGTTAATATGCGATTGTAGAGAACTTGACACTTGACTTAATTAAAATGAATCAACTACGTGCGTAGCCGTGATGGTCTCTTTTCGGCGGAGTCCGGGAAGTGAACACGGCATTGGGTTATGTTTGAACGTAAGTAGTCTCAGGATCACTTCTTGATCACTTATAGCTTTTCGACCATTGCGTAGCTTCTCATCTTACACTTATTTGCGTATGTTACCACCATATGTGCTTAGCCCTTGCTGCAGCTCCACCTCATTACCTCATCCTACCCATAAGCTTAAATAGTCTTGATCTCACCGGTGTGAGATTGCTGAGTCCTGGTGACTCACGCATACTTCCAAACAGTTGTAGGTGCCGATGAAACTAGTGCAGGTGATGCTATCAAACTGAAGTGGGAGTTTGACGAGGACCTTCGTCATTACTATGTTTCATTTCGTGATGATCAATAGTGGAGCCTAGTTGGGACGATCCGGGATCTAGCATTTGGGGTTGTCTTCCTTTATTTTGGTTCCGTAGTCATACCTTGATTGTACTCTGGATGATGTATGTTTAACTTGTTATTTGTGTGAAGTGGTGATTGTAAGCCAACTCTTTATCCCTTTCCTATTCAGTACATGGGATTGTGTGAAGATTACCCCTCTTGCGACAAAACCACCATGCGGTTATGCCTCTAAGTCGTGCCTTGACACGTGGGAGATATAGCCGCATCGTGGCGCATGACAAGTTGGTAATCATAGCCATTCCCGACTTAGGAGCCCCCTGCTTGATCGAATCGCTGACGTTGTTGAGTCTAGAAAAATGTTTTGAGTCTTAGGATGATATATGTCGGAGAGTAGGATTCTTTTTACTCCGCAGTCCCTTCGTTGCTCTAGTGAGGTCTCCTGATGTAGATGTTTTGACTTTCCTCTCCTCAAATTTCGCGAAAAGAATTTAGGATCGCACGGGTATCTTGGAATCGTTCCGATATTCTTGTGACGAGAACATTGTTCTTGGTGCCTCCTGACATTTAGGGGTTGTGGCCATGTCCTGGGTAGTTGAGCTTCGAGGTGTTGTCGTCACAATTTTATCATTGTAGTTCTGGAATACCTGAGTTTGCCGACATCGAAAATCTCTTTTATGCAGTTATTGGTGAGATAACCTCGATGCCACCCAGTACTGGGGCAGGAGTTTGGGAGTATTGCCATAACTCATATGATGGATGCTTTTCGAAGGTTGAGGTACACGATATTCGAAGGTTTGTTGGTTATGTGTTGACGGATGGATATAGCTGGATGTAGGGATTGTTAATTTGGGTGATATATTATGCTTCCCCTGTATCCCCAATACCAGATTGCATAACCAGAAAGTTTCGAGAGTTTATAGGTGGGAATTCAAGTAGCTCTAGTTTTGTTCCTACAAATATTTGGTTTGTGATTGGGCGATCCTTGCCATTTATTTGTTCTAGCCATACCTTGTTATTTCATTCATCAACCTTTATCTAAGTGGCTTCTCACCTTAATGGACGTGTGATGTTAACTTTGGAATTCATTCGTTTAATCCTTGTTCGAATGTTTATTGTGAAGGCTATATGTTGCAATTTCTATACTTGATTTAGCTTGTCTATCTATCTATCATGATTCTAACGGATGTCACCCTCTTCAGGATGGATCGTCTAACGTGTCTGAATCCGGAACACAATGATGGGAGTCAAGCGAACCCTCCGCCACCACCTCCACCTCCGGAGGCATGGCAAGCTTTCATGGCAGCCACCAATGCTAACACATAGATGCTTTTTCCACTCTTGCAAGAGCGCAACCAAGGCCAAGGCAACCAAGGAAATCAAGGCCAAGGGAATTTCAATAATCAGCCTCAGTTTGCTATCCTCAACCAGTTCCTCGCAAATCAGCTGAAGTCTTTCAGCAACTGTGTCGAGGCCACAGACACCGAGGATTGGCTCGTGGACATCTGCAAGCATTTTGAATGTAGCAATGTCATGCCTGAGGACCTTGTCAAGTTTTCTTCGTTTCAACTCAAGGACCAAGCTGCTAATTGGTTTCAACAATACAGAGATTCCAGAGGAGGTCGCGTGATTACCTGGGATGATTTCTGTCGAGACTTCAAAGCTCATCATATTCTAACAAGTGTTGCTGAGAGCAAGCGTGAGGAGTTCCGCAATCTGAAGCAAGGCAGCATCTCCGTGTACCAATACAATATCCAGTTTCAGAAACTTGCTCGCTTCGCTAAACAAGACGTTCCTGATGAAGAGAGCACGATCTAGCAATTCAGAGCTAGCCTCAGAGAAGATAAATTCTATAGCATGGCCCTCAAGCAAGAAGGTGCTTAGCTGAAGTGTGAGGCTTCTAAGAAGAGAATAAGGGATGTAGTTCGGTCTTCTTCTTCCTCACAAGTGGCAGCTAAGCAACAGAAGTTCTAGCTTCCTCCTCCTCCGTTTCGTCAGCCTACCAATAGAAGAACAAAGGTGGTCATGGATCTTCCCACCCACCCAACCCAGGCTATCAAAACAAGTCTCTGACTCAAGCTCGAAGGTCAAGTGCTCCTGATCATCGTGCGCTCTTAGAGGTGACTTGCGACAAGTGTCAGCAGAAAGGTCACTATGTAAACACGTGCTTCAACCAAATGCGCCTTCCGCTTCCTCCTCATGTCAGATCTTCTAGCAATGCAGTGGTCAAGCATAATCCCAAGTCTGCAAGGGTAAACATGGTGAATGCAGCTCAAGCAGAGGATTCTTCTCAAGTGATCATGGGTAATCTTCTAGTTAATGATATTCCTGCAAAAGTTTTATTTGATTCTAGTGCATCGCATTCTTTCATGTCATATCCATTTACATCAAAGAACAATTTTGACACTGAGGCATTACCTAAAGCATTGAAATTGTTTCTCTGGCTAAGCGTTTGAGCTCTAGCATGATGGCTCTGAATGTCGGTATCAAGATGGGCAACTATAAATTTCTGTCTTCTCCAATTGTTCTTGGTGACTCGGATATTGATCTAATTCTCGGTATGGATTGGCTTTCTAAGCACAAGGCTCAACTTGATTGTGCTGCCAAGGAGGTTATGTTGACACACTCTTCCAAGGATGTGATCATCTACGGGATGAAACCATTCGACTGTTTTCTCTCAATCAGAAAGGCGAGTTGGATGCAATCTCTCAGATTCCAGTCATTTGTTTGTACCAAGACGTCTTTCCAGAAGAGCTTCCGGGAAGGCCTCCTTGCTGGCCAGTTGAATTCGTTATCGACCTTGAGCCTGGCACTGAACATGTTTGCAAGCGTCCATACAAGCTTGGACCAAAGGAGTTGAAGGAATTGAAGAAATAACTCGATGAACATGAGCATCTGGGTTTGATCAGACTAAGGTCATCTCCATGGGGTTGTGGTGTTCTTTTTGTCCAGAAGAAGGAGGCCACTGACCGACTTTGTGTCAACTACCGTCCATTGAACAAGAAGACAATAAAGAACAAGTATCCACTTCCCAACATCAATGAGCTATTCGAGCAACTTAAAGGTGCTAAAGTATTCTCCAAGCTTGACCTCCGTATGGGTTATTGTTGTGGAATCGTCATGGCAGATGTCCTAGCAAAAGGACTTAGTTGTAGGGACAACGCAACTAGGAAGGTTAAAGGGTTTAATTGGGACAAAGGACAAGAGAGGTTTTATACTAGTTCGGCCCCTTGTGATGAAGGTAAAAGCCTACGTCTAGTTGTGTTGATATTGTTGGGGTTTCGATCACCAGGAGGCTAGTTCGCCGGCTTGGTTATCAATCTCTTGTTTCTTGCCCTAAGACGCCACCGGTCGTCCCCTTATATACACGGGTTGACGCCTGGCGGCCTACAGAGTCCCGGCTGGCTCATAAAGCGTGTCTAGCTCAGTGACTTCTTTTACATGTCTTTATCTACAAGTCTTTACTTACATACGGTGGTTTACAATATTGGGCCTTAAGCTGCCTCTGGGCTTAGGCCTTCTATAAGCTTTAATAAACTATCATCTTGATTGTTTTCTGGACTTCCTTTGTGACCCGTCATTGGGACTGACCCGACCCCTCCTGGGCAGGTCATAACTGATAGCTATATCCTCAACGTAGGCCCCAGGTTGACTTTGAACTTTGTTCTTTGTCAATCTTCAATACTTAGAAAAATCCGTCTTCTTGTCTTCGTAGAAATTTTTTAACCCGCCATGACGTCATTTTTTTGAAAACACAAAAAACTATCATGACGTCATCTTCTCAACGGATCTTCATTTTTAATGCTGTAACATCCCAAATTTTCAATTTGGAATGTTATACATAGATCATCATGCATATCATATTTTCTTGCATTTTGCCCGATCCTAGAAATTCCACGCAACTCAAGGACCCTCGGAGAGAGTTGGAGATTTCGTTATTTTCATAGTTGAGTTTTCTCAAATTTTGAAAAAGAGGATCATTTGATTTATTTTATTTCATCTTCAATTATTTTTCCAATATCAAAAATAATGAGAGAGGGAATAATATGACTTTCCCAAATTTAGGAAATATGAAGATTTAATGAATAAATCAAATTTTGGTTTTGCCGGAGTTTTGTTTGCTTTTTAATTGGATAAGGAAAAATGCGCGTTTTAAAAAATTGCATTTTAGGCCCGGAGAAAAGTTCATTTTGTTCGACTCGTTTTAGGAGTTGGGGAAAATTTACTTTAGGAGTTTTGGAGCTCGTTTAGATTTTATTTTCTGTGTTTTTCTGCGCGTGAAACCGATTAAAAAAAACCGCAGCGCCTTGGGCCAAGGCCCAGCCAGCAGGCCGGCCGGCCAGGCCCCAGCCCCGCGCGCGCCAGGCGCCAGGCGCCAGCGCCCCAGGCCGTCACCTCTCGCTCGAGCCGAGTCCCAGCGGGACTCTGGCCACCGTAGCCCCCCTCTTTCCTTTGTTTCGTTTTCCTTTTCCTACTCTATTTCTTGTCCCCTACCCCAAGAAACTCCCTCCCCTCACCAATATAAATACCCCCACACCCCCCCTCCAAAACATCAAATCAAACCCCA
>NC_041386.1:220970502-221008468 GCF_002162155.2 Triticum dicoccoides | reverse complement strand
CGCCGCCGCCGCCCCGCGCCCAACGCCGCCGCCCTTGTGCATCGCCGCCGCCGCCCTTGTGCATCGCCGCCGCCGCCCAACACCGCTGTTCGCCGGAGCCCCTCGCCGGAACCTCACTGAGGTAGCCGCGCCGCGTCTCTCCTATCACCTCGGTTCGGTTTTTCTTATAAACCGTTCAGATTCTTTTCTTCTCTTCCGATTCGTTTTCTTTCCGATTCTTTTCTAAATCGTTCCGGTCTCTAGATCGGTTTTCCGTTTCTTTTTCGGTTTCTTTTCCGAAGACCCTAGATCGGTTTTCGTTCATCTTTCGGACCGTTCGTCTCAACGAACGTGATCACCGATTGTTTCCCGGTTAATGAATGTCCGTTCGTTTAACCGTTTGTCTCTTTCTTTTCGTCGGATTTATTCCGCGATCGCGATCTCAGATCCGATCTTCGTTCTAGTTTTTCTTCTCGCTCGTTTATCGGAATCAGGTGATTCAAGCACCTGGAGTTTCATTTCGAAACCGCCGTTTCGTCTAATCAACTTAAACAAGTTTTTGCCCGGTAAAATTTGACGTAGTTTCAACTTGCTAGAACCGAGTTGTTTTCTTCCGCCGTTTGTTTTCCGTCGTCTGTTCGGTTCTTTCTTTCTTTGCAACCGGAGTTCTTAAGTTGAACTTTCTGGTTCGTTCTCTTGTTTGAGTTTTACCTGTACATTAGATGAGTACTTATTGTGTGCTTGTTGTTTGTCTGCGATAGATCACCCGGATTGCGCCGCTTGTTACTTCGAAACCCTAGGTCTCGCGGATCATCAGCAAGGCAAGTAACACTTTGATCATACCTTTTCTACAACCCATGTTTTATTGCATTAGATCAATCCTCACACATTGCATGATTAGGATCTAATTAAACTGTGGGATGGGAACTAGATGAGGTAGTACCTATCACCTGTATTATTATGAAACCTTTGGGAGTTACTTCTACGTTTGCTTATTATGCCATGCTATGCTAGTAGACGTGGATTGGGTGAGTGATATCCATGACAGATGTGAGTTGATAATTTTAATGGTTTATCTAAGGTGGCAACTTAAACACACATCTGGGTGGATTGAGGCACCTGATGTCTATCAGGACTTGCCTGTTTTATTTTGGACCGCCACCCAGGCTCAAAGGGATCATAAGATCATTCATGCTAGTAACTTCCGTGTGCAGCCACATGCTACTATGGGCTCTGGCATAGTTGACTAAGTTGTGCGAACTCTTACGGGGTGGACTAGCAGATGTAGGGGTTGTAGGTGGTACGGTCTACCCCACTTGTAAGGTGCTAGCGCTTCTGAAAGACTATGTCTCGGTCATCCGTTTATCAAACACCATGTAGTGCGAGAAAACAAACGGAGGCGATCGAGTCATGTGGGGAAAAGTGCGCAAACCTCTGCAGAGTGTACAAACTAATCATGATTAGCCGTGTCCTCGGTTATGGACAACTTGAGTATCTAGTACTTGAATATCATGTGAATCTCAACATGTTACTTCTAATTTAATGTTGTTGGGTTTTAATTGTTCACTTAATTGGGATCGGAATGTTGTCAACCATTCTCGATGTTTAACAACCACCATGATAGTTAAATAAATTTATTCCTTTGCAGTAGGGAAAAACTGGCTTTACGCAAAACTGTAACCATAGAGCTTTCCACCAGCCATATATGCATATAGTATAGCTGTTTCATTCCATTACTCTCTATGTGTTACATTGCCAGCATATTCCATGTGCTGACCCGTTTTCGGGCTGCAACTTCTCATGTTGCAGACTTTTCAGACGACGAGTAAGGTGTTTTTAGGTCATGGCCCTATACTCAGTGATGCCGCTGGAGTTGATGGACCCATTTATCTTCCAAGTCTTCCGCTGTTATCGACACTAGATGGCCTTAAGCCATATTTATTGTAATAAGTTCTCTTTGAGACAACGATGTAATAAGTGTGTGATTGCCACTCTGCTATAAATCCTTCGATGTACTGTGTGGTGTCAGCATTACTGATCCAGGGATGACACCTAAGCACAGAGCACTTGATCCATTCGGGTCGGGTCGCTACAGAGATGGTATCAGAGCACACGCTGACTGTAGGACACGACCACTAAGTTAAAGCCATAGATCACCATTCTCTTCTCATTTTCTAACTCCTCATCTTTTCTACCCTATTAGGATGACGAACGCGAAGATTAAGTACGCTCAACCGGACGAAGGCACACCATTTGGATTTCACCTGAAAGAAGTCACCAAGTACCTGAACATTGGATTACCAAGCTTCACGGGAACCTTCAACGCCACTCTGCCTGAAGAGGAGCGCTGGAAGATTCAAGCTCATGTTCTGGGAAGAACATTTGCGCCAATCACGAAGCCTATAGATAGTGTTTTCAATGCACCAACCTGGAGTCTGGGAAAGAGCATGGAAGGTCATATCACCATAGGACGCATTGGAGAAGTTTACCAAGAAGACCTCAAGGACACTATCTACCAGATTTGCGGACGCCAAGATGAACAATGGGAGTTAGTCAGCACCAAGAAGGATAGATCCATTGCATCTTTCATCCAGGAGTTAAACCAGCACATTCGATGCCACGAGAACCAGATGTGCAATGATATGATAGAGTTGAAGAATGCTAAGGCAAGGATCATCAAGCTAGAAGGAGAACTGAAGTCTACACGCAAGGACTACATGGACGAGATCGTAGCTCTAGCAAGGCACAATGGCTATCTTAAGCAGGAGATTGAAGAACTCAAGAGGAAGTTAGCATCCATAGAGGAAGACGAGTACGTCGCATGTCCGGACAACTACATCATCATCGACGACACCGATTCGGATCCAAGTGAACCCGACTTTGAAGACGAAGCTGGAGCAGATATCATGGAGTCTTCCATCAGTTCAAATTTCTAGATGACCACCAGATAGTAGTAGTATTCCCCCATGTAAACATTATAGTTCGAGCACTTTTGCGATAGTTTTAGACCGATTGTAAGCCCTTGTTTGATTGATTGGAGTGAATTGTGTGCTTTTGCCTCATGTGCATATGGGTAGTGTTTTCCCTTTAGACCTCACTCTATTCTTAATTCTCATCTTTTCTAAACCCTCGGATGCCTCCGAGACGTGACAATGGATTCCCACCGGAACTCACTCAGTTGATCCAGCAACAGAATCAATTGATGCAGATGTTAGTCCAGAACCAGCAGAACAACAACAACCCACCACCACCACCACCACCTGTTGACCACTTAGCCCGTTTCCTTAGGCTGAATCCGCCGGTGTTTTCCAGTAGCACCGAGCCGATAGTAGTAGACGATTGGCTCCGCAAGATAGAAAGGGAGTTGACCACTGCAGGATGCACAGATGGTGAGAAAGTGAAGTTTGCCGCTCACCAGCTTGACGGACCCGCGGCAGCATGGTGGGAGAATTTCACAGCCACTTACCCAGTTGACACTGTCACATGGGATCAGTTTCAGCAAGCTTTCCGCACTGCCCATGTTTCAGCAGGAGCTATGGCCATGAAGAAGTGTGAGTTTCACAACTTACGCCAAGGAGGAAGGACAGTTGGCCAGTACATTGACGATTTCAGCAAGTTAGCACGTTATGCCCCAGATGACGTTGCTACGGATGCAGCTAAGCAGGAGAAGTTTCTAGAAGGACTGAATGATGAACTAAGCATGAAATTGATGGTAGCAAGTTTCAACAACTACCAGGAGTTGGTAGATCGTGCCATCATGATTGAAGGAAAGCAATAGCAGATTGAAAACCGTAAGAGGAAGTATGGACAGGAGAAGTATAACTCTGGAGCCCAGCAGAAGCCCCGTTTTACCCCAAAACCAGGATTTCAGTTTCAGCACACCCATGGAGGAGGTAGTTCGCACAACCATAATGGCTACAAGAATGGTAATGGGAATGGAGGCAGCAACGGCCAGAACCGGACCACCCCATCAACCCCAACTAAGAGAGATCTGAGCCAAGTCACCTGTTTCAAGTGTTCGAAGACCGGACATTATGCCAATGAATTTCCTGAAGGCCAGAATGGAAATGGCAATGGAAGCTCTGGGAAGAAGCCGAACCCTTTCAATAGGGGACAGGTGAACCACATTAATGTGGAGGAGGTTGAAGATCAGCCTGATGCAGTAATTGGTAAGTTTCTGGTTAAGTCATTTACCGCACTCGTTCTTTTTGATACTGGTGCATCGCATTCATACATATCAAGGGGATTTGTGGATAAATATAACATGCCAACCCAAGCCCTTAGGACACCCATGTTAGTAAGCTCACCAGGAGTGGAGTTTATGTCTAGACGATGGTGTGATCGGTTACCATTAAGGATTGGTAACTATGTGTTTCCCTCAGACCTAATAGTATTGGAATCTCAAGGATTGGATGTGATATTAGGCATGGATTGGTTGTCGATGTATGGAGGAAACATCGATTGCGCCAGTAAGACAATTTTGCTTACCACACCAGAAGGTAGAAGGATCAAGTATGTATCCCGACATGTGCCAAACAGGACACAAGTAAACTGCCTAACAGGAGTTGTGCAAGAGGAAGTACCAGTGGTGAAGGATTTTCCTGATGTATTTCCTGAGGAATTACCAGGCATGCCACCGGATAGAGACATTGAGTTTTTGATTGAGTTATTGCCAGGTACAGGCCCAATATCGAAGCGACCGTACCGGATGCCAGCAAAGGATTTGGTGGAAATTAAGAATCAGATTAAGGAGTTATTGGATAAAGGTTAAATTCGCCCAAGTTCTTCGCCTTGGGGATCACCTGTACTTCTAGTGGAAAAGAAGGATGGATCATTAAGGATGGTTGTAGATTATCGGGGATTGAATGAAGTAACCATCAAAAATAAGTACCCACTGCCAATGATCAACGATCTGTTTGATCGGTTGCAAGGAGATAAAGTGTTTTCCAAGATCGATTTGCGATCAGGGTACCATCAATTGAAGATTCGAGAACAGGATATACCTAAGACAACATTCACCACAAGATATGGACTGTATGAGTATACCATTATGTCATTTGGATTGACTAACGCACCTGCCTATTTTATGAACCTGATGAACAAAATGTTTATGGAGTTTCTGGATAAGTTCGTCGTAGTGTTCATTGATGACATCCTGGTTTATTCAAAGAATGAAGAGGAGCATAAGGAACATTTGCGTTTGGTTTTGGAGAAACTAAGGGAACATCAATTATACGCCAAATTCAGCAAATGTGAGTTTTGGTTGAAGGAAGTTGGATTCCTCGGACACGTTATATCCGGAGAAGGTATAGCAGTTGACCCCACTAAGGTTGAGACCGTAACCGAATGGGAAGCACCAACAACAGTTGGAGAGATCCGGAGTTTTCTTGGACTCGCAGGATACTACTGGAGGTTTATTGAGAATTTCTCAAAGATTGTGAAGCCTATGACGGAGTTGTTGAAGAAGGATACTAAGTTCAAATGGACTGAGGAGTGTGAGGCTAGTTTCCAGGAGTTGAAGAAACGTTTGGTCACCTCACCAGTATTGATTTTGCCAGATCAGACCAAGGATTATGAGGTGTATTGCGACGCTTCACGTCGAGGACTTGGAGCAGTGCTTATGCAGGAAGGAAGAGTTGTTTCGTATGCTTCACGACAACTAAAGCCTCATGAGTTGAATTATGCCACACATGATTTGGAGTTAGCAGCCGTAGTGCATGCATTGAAAACGTGGAGACATTTCCTCATTGGAAATCATTGTGAGGTGTACACGGATCACAAGAGTTTGAAGTACATTTTCACGCAGAAGGAGTTGAACCTTAGACAAAGGAGATGGTTGGAGCTCATCAAGGATTATGATATGAGATTGCATTACCATCCCGGAAAAGCTAATGTAGTAGCTAACGCATTGAGCCGTAAGAGCCATGTCAACACCCTAGTGACGGGGAAAATACCCAAGGAGTTAGCAGAAAACCTTCGTGAGCTATGTTTGGAAATAGTTCCGAGAGGCTATCTAGCAGCATTGGAGATTCAGTCAACATTGATGGATAAGATCAGAGAAGCCCAAAAATCTGACAAGGAGATTGCTGCTATAAAAGAGAAATTGAGCGAAGGAAAAGCAAAGGGATTTCGTGAGGATGAGCACGATACCCTATGGTTTGAGGACCGTGTTTATGTGCCAAATGACCCGGAGATCAGGAAGTTGATTTTGCAAGAGGCACATGATTCACCGTATTCGATTCACCCAGGGAATACCAAGATGTATTTGGATTTGAAGGAAACATTCTGGTGGACCGGAATGAAGAAGGATATTGCAGCATATGTAGCAGTTTGTGACGTATGTCAGAGAGTAAAGGCAGAGCATCAGAAGCCAGCAGGATTGTTACAACCATTGCCGATACTCGAATGGAAGTGGGATAAGATAGGCATGGATTTTATCACAGGACTACCCAGGACGAAAGCAGGCTATGACTCGATATGGGTAGTAGTTGATCGTTTGACAAAGGTAGCACATTTTATCCCAGTTAAGACCACTTACACCAGTGCTAAGTTGGCAAAGATATACATGACTAGGATCATTTGTTTGCATGGAGTTCCAAGGAGTATCGTATCAGATAGAGGAAACCAATTTACCTCAAAGTTTTGGAATCAGTTGCATGAAACTTTAGGAACCAGAATAGAGTTCAGCACAGCTTTTCACCCACAGACAGATGGACAAACCGAGAGAGTCAATCAGATTTTGGAAGATATGCTGAGAGCTTGTGCACTAGATTATGGATCTAGTTGGGACGATAACTTGCCGTATGCGGAGTTTTCTTATAACAACAGTTACCAAACCAGTTTGAAGATGGCACCTTTAGAAGCTTTATACGGAAGGAGGTGCAGGACACCGTTGTCATGGGACGAAGTTGGAGACCGTCAATTCTTTGGACCAGATTTGATTAAGGAGTCTGAACAGAAAGTTAAGTTGATTCGCGATAGGCTCAAGGTAGCCCAGTCCAGGCAGAAGAGCTACGCAGATTCTAAACGCAAGGAGACAGTTTACGAAACCGGAGACAGAGTTTATCTCCGAGTATCCCCACTTCGAGGAGTTAAGCGCTTTGGAGTTAAGGGAAAGTTAGCACCGCGTTTTGCTGGACCGTATAAGATCTTGCAACGTATGGGAGAAGTCGCTTATAAGTTGGAATTACCAGAGGGACTGTCAGGAGTTCATGATGTATTCCATGTTTCTCAGCTGAAGAAATGTCACGCCGAGATGGCGGAAGTACCGCTAAGAGATACCATGTCACTCGAAGAGATTCAGTTGAAGGACGACTTAACGTATGAGGAGAAGCCAGTCAAGATTCTCGATTATGCCAGCAGAGTTACTCGCAGCAAGGTTATCAAGTTTTGCAAAGTTCAGTGGAACGACCACTCAGAGGATGAAGCCACCTGGGAGAGAGAAGAAGATTTACTCAAGGACCACCCTCACCTATTTTCTAGCCAACCCGAATCTCGAGGGCGAGATTCCTCTTAAGGAGGGTAGGTTTGTAACATCCCAAATTTTCAATTTGGAATGTTATACATAGATCATCATGCATATCATATTTTCTTGCATTTTGCCCGATCCTAGAAATTTCACGCAACTCAAGGACCCTCGGAGAGAGTTGGAGATTTTGTTATTTTCATATTTGAGTTTTCTCAAATTTTGAAAAAGAGGATCATTTGATTTATTTTATTTCATCTTCAATTATTTTTCCAATATCAAAAATAATGAGAGAGGGAATAATATGACTTTCCCAAATTTAGGAAAAATGAAGATTTAATGAATAAATCAAATTTTGGTTTTGCCGGAGTTTTGTTTGCTTTTTAATTGGATAGGGAAAAATGCGCGTTTTAAAAAATTGCATTTTAGGCCCGGAGAAAAGTTCATTTTGTTTGACTCATTTTAGGAGTCGGGGAAAATTTACTTTAGGAGTTTTGGAGCTCGTTTAGATTTTCTTTTCTGTGTTTTTCTGCGCGCGAAACCGATTAAAAAAAACCGCAGCGCCTTGGGCCAAGGCCCAGCCAGCAGGCCGGCCGGCCAGGCCCCAGCCCCGTGCGCGCCAGGCGCCAGGCGCCAGTGCCCCAGGCCGCCGCCTCTCGCTCGACCCGAGTCCCAGCGGGACTCTGGCCACCGTAGCCCCCCCTCTTTCCTTTCTTTCGTTTTCCTTTTCCTACTCTATTTCTTGTCCCCTACCCCAAGAAACCCCCTCCCCTCACCAAGATAAATACCCCCACACCCCCCCTCCAAAACATCAAATCAAACCCCAAGCCCCACACCACCCCACGCCTCCTATAGCCGCGCCCCACCCCGCGCCCCTCACCACCGCCGCCGCCGCCCCGCGCCCAACGCCGCCGCCCTTGTGCATCGCCGCCGCCGCCCTTGTGCATCGCCGCCGCCGCCCAACGCCGCCGTTCGCCGGAGCCCCTCGCCGGAACCTCGCCGAGGTAGCCGCGCCGCATCTCTGCTATCCCCTCGGTTCGGTTTTTCTTATAAACCGTTCCGATTCTTTTCTTCTCTTCCGATTCATTTTCTTTTCGGTTCTTTTCTAAATCGTTCCGGTCTCTAGATCGGTTTTCCGTTTCTTTTTTGGTTTATTTTCCGAAGACCCTAGATCGGTTTTCGTTCTTCTTTCGGACCGTTCGTCTCAACAAACGTGATCACCGATTGTTTCCCGGTTAACGAACGTCCGTTTGTTTAACCGTTCGTCTCTTTCTTTTCGTCGGATTTATTCCGTGATCGTGATCTCAGATCCGATCTTCGTTCTAGTTTTTCTTCTCGCTCGTTTATCGGAATCAGCTCATTCAAGCACCTGGAGTTTCGTTTCGAAACCGCCGTTTCGTCTAATCAACTTAAACAAGTTTTTGCCCGGTAAAATTTGACCTAGTTTCAACTTGCTAGAACCGAGTTGTTTTCTTCCGCCGTTTGTTTTTCCGTCGTCTGTTCGGTTCTTTCTTTCTTTGCAATCGGAGTTCTTAAGTTGAACTTTCTGGTTCGTTCTCTTGTTCGAGTTTTACCTGTGCATTAGATGAGTACTTATTGTGTGCTTGTTGTTTGTCTGCGATAGATCACCCGGATTGCGCTGCTTGTTACTTCGAAACCCTAGGTCTCGCGGATCATCAGCAAGGCAAGTAACACTTTGATCATACCTTTTCTACAACCCATGTTTTATTGCATTAGATCAATCCTCACACATTGCATGATTAGGATCTAATTAAACTGTGGGATGGGAACTAGATGAGGTAGTACCTATCACCTGTATTATTATGAAACCTTTGGGAGTTACTTCTACGTTTGCTTATTATGCCATGCTATGCTAGTAGACGTGGATTGGGTGAGTGATATCCATGACAGATGTGAGTTGATAATTTTAATGGTTTATCTAAGGTGGCAACTTAAACACACATCTGGGTGGATTGAGGCACCTGATGTCTATCAGGACTTGCCTGTTTTATTTTGGACTGCCACCCAGGCTCAAAGGGATCATAAGATCATTCATGCTAGTAACTTCCGTGTGCAGCCACATGCTACTATGGGCTCTGGCATAGTTGACTAAGTTGTGCAAACTCTTATGGGGTGGACTAGCAGATGTAGGGGTTATAGGTGGTACGGTCTACCCCACTTGTAAGGTGCTAGCGCTTCTGAAAGACTATGTCTCAGTCATCCGTTTCTCAAACACCATGTAGTGCGAGAAAACAAACGGAGGCGATCGAGTCATGTGGGGAAAAGTGCGCAAACCTCTGCAGAGTGTACAAACTAATCATGATTAGCCTTGTCCCCGGTTATGGACAACTTGAGTATCTAGTACTTGAATATCATGTGAATCTCAACATGTTACTTCTAATTTAATGTTGTTGGGTTTTAATTGTTCACTTAATTGGGATCAGAATGCTGTCAACCATTCTCGATGTTTAACAACCACCATGATAGTTAAATAAATTTATTCCTTTGCAGTAGGGAAAAACTGGCTTTATGCAAAACTGTAACCATAGAGCTTTCCATCAGCCATATATGCATATAGTATAGCTGTTTCATTCCATTACTCTCTATGTGTTACATTGCCAGCATATTCCATGTGCTGACCCGTTTTCGGGCTGCAACTTCTCATGTTGCAGACTTTTCAGACGACGAGTAAGGTGTTTTTAGGTCGTGGCCCTATACTCAGTGATGCCGTTGGAGTTGATGGACCCATTTATCTTCCAAGTCTTCCGTTGTTATCGACACTAGATGGCCTTATGCCATATTTATTGTAATAAGTTCTCTTTGAGACAACGATGTAATAAGTGTGTGATTGCCACTCTGCTATAAATCCTTTGATGTACTGTGTGGTGTCAGCATTACTGATCCAGGGATGACACCTGCGCACAGAGCACTTGATCCATTCGGGTCGGGTCGCTACAAATGCTTTCCAAGAATCGAGGCGCCCGTTTGGTTGGATAATCATTATATGGGTCTTCCTCGTTTTTTGCGCCCGCGTGTTCACTTCTCTCCTTATAAATAGGCACTCTCCAGTCTTCTCATTCTTCTCTCTTCTTCATCTTCTTCCTATCGCAACCCCCACTGCTGCTCGAGCCCCGCCGCCGTCGCAGAGCATCTCGTCGTCGTCGACCGTGGCTGCTGCATCAACCAGAGAACGGCGGCGACCATCCATGGAGGATTTGTGGCCATAAGTATTTGCCCTCCTATTCCTCAGATCTGCATCTAGGTTTTCCGCATGTTCTTCGTAGTTCTTCGCAGTTCTTCCACTGCCACCTCTTCTTAATCCAAAAAGAGAGATATGCTTGTGCGGTAGCTGTTTAGTGCCTACTGTTGACATTAGTAGATCCCTTTTCTGGTACAAAGGCCGCATTAGGGCTGATGCCTTCATCTGTGCTATATTTTTAGGTCTAGAATTTTTTTCATTTTGAATGGCCATTTGATCCATAATAATATCCAGAAGTTAAGAAACATGTTTGTCTCGACACTTAATCAATGTCATTGCTGGTATTTCTCAAATGTCTGTAGTCATGGCGGCTTGCGACGTCGGCTTACTTTTCTTTATATGACATTATCCCTTACTTAAGCCGCCATTACTCCCCTGTACCACTATCACTTAATTTAACCATTATTATTGAATTGAACCGGCATGTTGCTTTCCTTTCAGTTCGTTTTTGAACATCATGCCGTCCAAAGCACCGACTGTCTGCAACTAGGTTCCCTCAACAGTCACTGAGGACACTCTGAAGGATTTCTTTAACATAGGTTTTTTGCCAGGGAAGAATATTATGTCCTACCATGTGCCTGACCCGGAAGAGGAACGGCCCAATCCAAAAGACGCTGAAGTTATCATCTTTTCTGATCACATGAACCGTGGATTTTCCCCACCCAGCTCAAAGTTCTTTAGAGATGTCCTCCATTTTTTCAAACTCCACCCTCAAGACCTCGGGCCTAATTCCATATCTAATATCTGCAACTTTCAAGTTCTCTACGAGGTGTACCTTCAAGAAGAACCGACTGTAGAACTCTTCAGAGAGTATTTTTATCTGAACTGTCAGAATGAGTGCACCAATGGCCCTAGCCTGGAACTTGGAGGTATCTCAAGTAAGCGTCGACAAGGCGCCGTCTTCCCCCTTATAGTCTTGCCAAGTCATCCCAAGGACTGGAATCAGACTTGGTTTTATTGTCAAGATACTTCACCAGCAAATGAGCATCCACTGTCGGGTTACCGCTCAGAGCGTCTTGACTCCAAATTTGCACTCCCTGACAAACTCACTGCCGCTGAACGCAAGAAGCTGATACCATCCATTAAAAGGATTAATGCTTTATTAGGGAATGGCTTAACCGTAGTTGACTTGACCCGTTGCTGGGTTGCGTGGTGGGTCATCCCTCTAAGCCGTCGATCAAAATTGATGTACGAGTATGGTGGAGGCCCAGATGACTCTCTTCATCACAGCTCCATTCAATTAACTGAAGAAGATATTGTTTCCATGTCAACCCTTCTGGTGAATGGAAAATACGAAGACTGCAGTAAAGTCGGGGTAAACCCCTTCTGCAAGCTTAACCCAGTGCCCGAGGTAAAGAAACTCTGATCTCTTCCTCTTTGTATTTTTTCGTTTTAAATACCTGCATGACCTTTCATCTTGCTTATTTGTTTATAGGCTAAATCTGATTTCTGAGTATGACCACGAAGCCGCCAAGAAAGCTAGAGCCGCCACCATAACCGCTAAGAAGACATCCCGGAGATCTAAGAAGAAGAAAAGCACCACTGAGGATTTGTTGAAGCTTGATGATACTTCTGAGTCGGAGGTAGCCCTTGACTCCCTTGACCATCTTTTTAATAATCTTATTAACACTGATCATTGCCAGGACGACACAGGGGCCAGTCAGGCCATGGAAGAAGAGGTAACTATTTCCTCTGACTCAGCCCATTTGCCAAGACAGAAACTTCGAGTCGTAACCCGGAAAGTAAGGTTTTCACACCCTCTAGCTTATCTGGATCCTCATTTTCTTTTGAAAAAGCAGCAACATGAGAGCCGCCATCAGACCCGGAATGATGATGAACCGCCTGCTGTTCTTCAACAGACTCCTCAAAAACGCCAGAATGAGGTTTATTTATTTGTCTTTGACTTTCGGTTAATGGATCTTCTCCCTTGCATTACTTACTTTGTTTTATCTTTGCAGGAGGTGTCTCGCTCTTCTAGCCACTCGTCAGACCCAATTTCCGGCCTTCAAGATAGCCCCTGGGTAAGGAAAAAAATCCTCTTTCCTCTGTGTTTTTCAAACTGTCTCTTTATACTGACAGTCCCATAACATTTCTCTTAGTGGTCAAGCTAAGTCCAAGAAGGCCAAGGTAACTAAGCCGGTGGAAAACCCGCCAGTCCTTGCACCTGAACCGGCAATGCCACCTTCTCCTCCATTAACTGAAGCTCCAAAAGACCCGCCTGTCAATGCTGAAGTAAATCCTCCTGAGCCATCAGTTGACGATACCACCGTTAATCCTTTTGCAACTGGACCATCCAGCTCGGCCAACCTGCCATCATCGTCTGTGCAAGATGTTCTGATCATCGGAAGCCGCTTTGTTGAGCCGGGGAATCCCACCGTGTTGGCTCATCGCACGGTGAAACAAGAGGCGTTGAAGAGACAAAAAGTGCGTTTTGATATTTCGCATTATGGCCATCTGAATGCCAACGACATATTATCCAGCTATCTCAGCCATGTGCACTCCAGCCGTGACTCAGAGATCTAAATGGTCAAGCAGTTGCAGCTGAACTACGAGGTATGTTCTTCTGGCTTACTTATATTCTGCCAGCCCCCAAGTCTTCAGGTTATGAGAAAACTGAAATGATCTGTACACTTTATGATATAGGCTAAATCTATACCTTTAGATTTTTCTGAAGTCCAATAAATTAGAATAAACTTCACATGTAGTCCCCAAGGGCTGGTTCACTTGACCATAAATGAGCCGGTACTTTGAATTTCATAATTGTCTTGTGCCGAACTCAACAAATATTGTAATCCGGCTTACCCTTGAGATACTTGCTGAATATCATACATTAGCCCCCAAGTGCCAAGTGCTGTTACTTTGTAAAGTACTTGGGACTTGAAGTATAGTAGAGTCATAAGAATTTGTTTTGGCATACATTAGCCCCCAAGAGTCAAGTGGCTTTGCAGTGCAAAGGCACTTGAGACTTGAATCTTGAATTTTGAGCTTTGATACACTTGTATATGTTTTGCAGAACGCCCTATCTGAATTGGGTTCGCAATTGACTGACGCCAAGACCCGGCTGGCAGATTAGGAGGCAGAAATCAAGGTTGCCGACTCCAAGCTTCAATTAAGTCTTGCTGAGACGGAAAAACTGAAAAACAGCTTGACTGCCAAGAAGAAAACCTGGGCTGAAGAGAAAACACATCTGACATAACACGCCGAAAAAGCGGAAGCAGCTCTTGAGGAGGTTACTACAGAGCTAACCGGTTTAAAGAACCGGGTATCTCAAATGGTGTCCGCCATCTTTGGTAAGCCATTTGTACTGACCTTTTGTACCTTCTGCTGACCAAGAATATAAACCGCTAGCTGACCCTTTGTTTACAAAACATGTGCAGGCGCACGAAGCAAGAATCTAAGCCAAGACAACGTGACTAAACTGAAGGCAGTGTATACCTTAGTAGAGCAATTGTACATTGGTGCACAATGGGCACTTGCCGCTATTTCTCTTGCCAATCAAGGACCCAACCGGCTCAGTGATGTCTTAAAAAACTGTCAATCTTACCCGCCAGGTTCCAAGAAGTTAAGCGATCCTGTGCCAGAGCCGGAGCTTTAACTGCCCTGAGCTGCTCCAAGGCTTTGGTGCCCGATCTAGACCCAGCGGACGTAGCCAGAGGATACCCCACGGTAAAGGAAGACGGGTCTCTGTTTGAACAGGATGACTTCGTTGCTTGCGTAATGGAGGTGCGACCTCAGGCTACCATTCTCGGAGACGAAACAAATATCGATAAATAGCAGCCGGGTTTTGATTTGGACAATAAGAAGATGGCGACTCCCTCCTACAAGGTGACCGACCTTATCCTGCCGGTTCGTCAACATACATTTGCTCCGGATGTTGATCCAGCCGGCTTGATTGATGAAGAAGTAGAATTTATTGTTGTGAACGGTTTTGACTGGTCAAAATCCAGCTTCCAATCAGCAGAAGGCGGCGAACCAGCAAGGGAGGAATGACAAACCATCTTCATGGGCTTTTTAAAAGCCTCGTAATAGATTAGTTTTGGAAACACTGCCTATTTTTCCTATGCCATCGCGCATAAGACACCGTGTGTTACTCTGTGCTTTCTGATGTTAATATATGCAATACTTTAGCTCTATTGCTTTAGATAAAAGGGAAAAACTGGCTTGGCGGTTTAGTACCGAACGGGTCAGAACACCCGGTTTATAACCAATATTTTATTATAATAGAGGAAAAAACAGGAAAACAGATGTGAAAATATCCAAGGTTGAAACAGCCTTTGATTAATACAGAAGGAAACTGTTCATAAACAATAGCCATACTTGTATCCTTGACCTCCGGAACACCGATTTATATGACCCGGGTGATGAGGTTGATAATCATGTCTTTGTGAGAAGTCAATGCTTCTGAATACCTGATGATTATCATGCCCTGGCGGCTTGTTGTCAAATAGTCAAGCCGGTGAAAAGACCATGATTGACTATTTTCAAATTGAGACAGCAAAAAACCAATAAGAAAAATAACAGGTGGTAAACAAAATTAGCCTTGTAACTAAAGGTTGGGGGTTTTCTGATTTGAATACGATAAGTAAAGCGGACCAAAGGGATTAAACTAATATTCGAATACGATGATATAGCCCCCAGTGGCTTTGGCGTTGCGCCGATCAAGAGTGTACCGACAACTATGTTCTCTTTGGTTCGAATACGACCTATGTTTGAACAGGAAGCCCCCAAATGACCTTGAGAGGTTTTTAACGACCCTGATTCGAATACGATCCAAGTCGGACTCAAAAGGGGTTAAGCTGTGATTCGAATACGATCAAGAAGCCCCCTAGTGAGTTTGGCTTTGAGCCGATCAAGAGGGTTATGACAGCTATGTTCTCTTTGGTTCGAATACGATCTATGTTTGAACAGGAAGCCCCCAAGTGACCTTGATAGTTTGCAGCTAGATTCGAATACGATCATAAGCCGGACCAAAAAAGGTTAGACTTGATTCAAATATGATCAGCTCATTAATAGTCATTTGAAAATAGTAGTAAAAAACAGTAAAGATGCGTAATCTTTGAAAAGAAAAGAGACCGATGGTCCTGCTTTATTACTTATCATAGTATGTACAACCTCAAAGTATGTACATGATGAGATCCGGTGGCTCAGGTGTAGAATGGCCAAAGTTGAGTAATGTTCCACGGCCGGCGGGTCTCCTCTTCTGACTTACGTGAGTCTTTGTGCTCTCGAACGTCAATGAGATAATATGATCCGTTGTTTAAGTTCTTGCTGACCACAAAGGGTCCTTCCCAAGGTGGGGATAGCTTGTGTGCGTCTGACAGGTCCTGGATGAGCCGGAGCACCAGGTCACCTTCTTGAAAAGTCATGGACTTAACCCGGCGGCTGTGATAACGGCGCAGGTCCTATTGATAAATAGCTGATCGAGCCGCTACTAAGTCTCTTTCCTCATCTAACAAGTCAAGTGCATCCTGTCTAGCTTGTTCATTGTTAGATTCAACATAAGCCGCCACACGGGGCGAGTCATGACGGATGTCAGTAGGCAACACTGCTTTCGCTCCATAAACCATGAAGAAAGGTGTATAACCTGTAGACTTGTTAGGGGTGGTGTTGACACTCCACAGCACCGAGGGTAACTCCTCTACCCAACAACCCGGTGTTCGCTGCAAGGGAACCATAAGTCGGGGCTTGAGACCTTTTAAGATTTCCTGATTTGCTCTCTCAGCCTGACCATTGGATTAAGGATGGGCTACAGAAGAAACATCAAGCCGGATATGCTCGCGCTGACAGAACTCCTCCATAGCCCCATGGGATAGATTAGTGCCATTGTCAGTGATAATGCTGTGTGGAAAACCAAAACGGAAGATCACCTTTTTCATGAACTGAACCGTTGTGGCCGCATCACACTTACTCACTAGTTCTGCCTCAACCCACTTTGTGAATTTGTCAACTGCCACTAAAAGATGTGTCTTTTTATCCTTAGACATTTTGAAAGGTCCAACCATGTCAAGCCCCCAGACCGCAAACGGCCAAGTGATTGGAATCATCCGTAGCTCTTGAGCCGGCACATGTGCTCATCGTGCGAATTTTTGACATCCATCACATCTACTGACCAGATCTTCTGCATCAGCGTGAGACGTCAACCAGTAAAAACCATGACGAAAAGCTCTGGCCACCAGAGATTTTGACCCGGCGTGATGACCACAATCGCCTTCATGGATCTCATGAAGTATTTCTTGGCCTTCTTCAGGGGAAACACACCACTGAAACGCTCCAGAGACGCTGCCATGGTATAGTTCTCCGTCAGAAATCGTCATTGACTTAGACCGCCGGGTCATCTGTCAGACCAGGGTTTCATCCACTGGCAGCTTGCCCCGGGTCATGTAAGCCAAGAACGGCACTGTCCAATCTGGGATGACGTGAAGAGCCGCGACCAACTGCGCCTCCAGATCAGGAACGGCTAGATCTTCTTTTGTAGGTAACTTAACAGACAGGTTATGCAAAATATCCAAAAAGGTGTTAGGTGGCACCGGCTTACGGTGAGATCCCAACCGGCTTAAAGCATCAGCGACTTCATTCTTCCTATGGTCAATGTGCTCCACCTGATAACCTTTAAAATGCCCTGCAACAACATCAACTTCACGACGATAAGCTGCCATGAGAGGATCTTTGGAATCCCACTTGCCAGACACCTGTTCAGCTACCAAATCTGAGTCGCCAAGACACCGGACCTGGCTCAGGCTCACCTCTTTAGCCATTCGAAGACCATGGAGAAACACTTCATATTCCGTTGCGTTGTTAGTGCAAGGAAACATCACCCGTAACACATAACAAAATTTGTCACCTCGAGGGGAGGTTAAAACAACTCCAGCCCCCGAGCCTTCCAACTATCTGGACCCATCAAAGTGAATAGTCCAATATGTGTTGTCTGGTTTCTCCTCCGGCATCTGCATCTCTGTCCAGTCATTAATAAAGTCAACTAGTGCTTGAGACTTGATCGCAGTACGTGGTACATACTTCAACCCATGAGACCCAAGCTCAATGGCCCACTTGGCGACTCGTCCAGTGGCTTCTCTGTTTTGAATGATGTCTCCCAAAGGAGCAGAGCTAACCACACTGATTGGGTGACCCTGAAAGTAATGTTTGAGCTTCCGGCTCACCATGAACACCCCATACACGAGCTTCTGCCAATGTGGATATCTTTGTTTAGATTCAATCAACACCTCACTGACGTAGTAAACCGGCCGTTGAACCGGATGTTCCTTGCCAACCTCCTTATGCTCCACCACAATTGCCACACTAACAGCTCATGAGTTGGTGGCTATGTATAACAATATTAGTTCTTTCTCAACTGGAGCAGCAAGGACCGGCGGCTCAGCAAGCTGTTTCTTCAGATCCTAAAAAGCATAGTTCGCAGCATCGCTCCAAACGAAATCATCTATTTTCTTATTCATCTGATATAAAGGCATCGCCTTCTCTCCTAACCGGCTTATGAACCGGCTCAAAGCAGCAACATGACCCGCCAGCCGTTGAATGTCATTAATGCATGTTGGTTTGGCCAGGGATGTGATTGCCTTAATCTTCTCGGGGTTAGCTTCAATACCTCGGTTGGACACCAAAAAACCCAAGAGCTTGCCAGCTGGGACTCCAAAAACACACTTGGCCGGGTTAAGCATCATTTTGTAGACCCAGAGGTTATCAAAGGTCTCTTTCAGATCTGTGACTAAGGTTTCCTCTTTCCTGGACTTTACCACTATATCATCCACATAAGCATGAACATTACGCCCAATCTGATTGTGAAGGCAATTCTACATACACTGTTGATAAGTTGCCTGGGCACTGAGCCCGAAGGGCATAGACACATAGCAGAAGGCTCCAAATGGAGTGATGAAAGTTGTCTTCTCCTGGTCCTTGACTGCCATCTTGATCTGATGATAACCTGAATAAGCATCCAGAAAAATCAAACATGCGCAACCCGCCGTAGCATCGATGATCTGATCAATACGGGGGAGAGCAAAAGGGTCAGCCGGACAAGCCTTGTTTAAATCGGTGTAATCCACACACATACGCCAGGTGTCGTTCTTTTTTAGTACAAGAACCGGGTTGGCCAACCACTCTGGATGAAAGACTTCCATAATGAACCCAACTGCCAAGAGCCGGGCCACCTCTTCTCCAATGGCCTTGCGCCTTTCCTCGTTGAATCGTCAGAGAAATTGCCTGACCGGCTTAAACTTTGGATCAATATTGAGAGTGTGCTCAGCGAGTTCTCTCGGGACACCCGGCATGTCAGAAGGTTTCCATGCAAAGATGTCCCGGTTCTCACGGATGAACTCGATGAGCGCGCTTTCCTATTTTGGATCCAAGTTGGCACTGATGATGAACTGCTTGGATGAGTCACCGGGCACAAAATCAACCGTCTTGGTGTCATCAGCTGACTTGAATTTCAGCACCAGTTCATGCTCTGTTGTTGGCTTCTTTAAAGACGTCATGTCTGCCGGGTCAACATTATCTTTATAAAACTTTAGCTCCTCTGTTGCACAAACAGACTCAGCATATGCAACATCTCCTTCTTCACACTCCAGGGCTATTTTCCAGCTTCCATGTACTGTAATGGTGCCCTTATAACCCGGCATCTTGAGCTGTAGATACACATAACACGACCGAGCCATGAACTTGGCGTAAGCCAGCCGTCCAAACAAAGCATGATATGGGCTTTTGATCTTAACCACCTCAAAGGTTAATTTCTCCGCTCTGGAGTCATATTCATCCCCAAAGGCTACTTCCAGTTCAGTCTTGCCAACTGGGTATGCCGACTTGCTAGGTACCACACCGTGAAAAATAGTGTTGGATTGCTTAACACTCTTACCAGTCAACCGCATCCGACGAAACGTCTCATAGTAGAGGATGTTGATGCTACTGCCTCCATCCATGAGCACATTAGTGAATTTATAACCACCAACCTGAGGCGCTACTACCAAGGCCAAGTGACCCGGATTATCAAAACGGGGAGGATGATCCTCTCTGCTCCACACAACAGGCTGTTCTGACCACCGTATGTAACGCGGAATCGCCGGCTCAACGGCATTGACAGCCCTCTTGTGAAGCTTTTGGTCCCTCTTGCACAAGCTAGTGGTAAATACATGATATTGCCCACTATTCAACTGTTTTGGGTTGCTCTGATATCCAGATTGCTGCTGATTACCTTGGCCGGGTTGTGGATTATAAGCTCCTTCATTACCCACATGTCCCTAACCTTGAAAGCCACCTCCCCTGAACCGGCGCCCGGGCCATGAAAGCCGCCTCCACCTAAACCGCCGCCAGGGCCATGACTTCCATCAAATGCATTTGAATTATTAAATGCCTTGATGATTGTACAGTCCTTCCACAGATGGGTGGCTGGCTTCTCCCGGGTGCCGTGTCTTCGACAAGGTTCATTCAATAGTTTCTCAAGGGTGGGACCTGACCCGCCCGACCGAGGGGGTTGCCTACCCTTGCGCCGTTGATTGTTGCCATGCGCATTGGTGTTAGCCACAAATTCGTCAGCCTTCAGTTTATTACCTCCTTGATTTGCCGGGTTATGCTGGTGACCCTTGCTATTGTCTTTCTTCTTTCCCTTCCTTGTCTTTTCTTCATCAGACACAGGGTCCTTGGTACTATCATAATCAGCATACTTGACGAGAACCGCCATCAACTGGCCCATGTCATTGCAGTCATGTTTAAGCCGCCCCAGCTTCTCCTTCAGAGGTTCAAAACGGCAATTTTTCTCCAAAATTAAGACTACCGAGCCGGCATCCATCTTATCAGATGAATGAATTATCTCCTTGACCTGGCGCACCCAATGGGTTGTGCACTAACCTTCCTCTTGCTTACAATTAGTCAGGTCCACGATTGACATAGGTTGTTTGCATGTGTCCTTGAAGTTCTCAATGAACCGAGCTTTTAACTCTGCCCATGAGCCGATGGAATTGGGGGGCAACCCTTTTAGCCATGTACGAGTCGTTCCATCCAACATCATAGTGAAATACTTAGCCATCGTCACGTCGCTGACCTCCAACAGCTCCATAGTCATCTCATAACTCTCAATCCAGGCCCCAGGTTGCAAGTCAGCCATGTAATTAGGCACCACACGAGGCCCCTTGAAGTCCTTTAGCAAACGCTCATTATGTATGGCCGGCACCAGGCAAGGGACACCTTCGGTTCTTGTGGCCACTCCTGCCTCAACCGAGGTTGCTGGATAAGCCGGAAAAGTCTGATGAGCCGCCTGCTCTGCTGCCAGTTGAACCGCTGTGTCACATCCCTAGTCTGGTATGACCTAGACTAGCCAGTCAGTTGTGCATCATATTTAAATTTCATTTAAATTTGAAATGAGGATTGGTGGAACCCTCAGAATCATTTTTGAAAATGACCCAAATAAAAATTTCTCCAAAAGGGTCCAAGAAAATGCTCATGTTGCTCTCTGAAAATATTGGACAGAGATAAATCAAAACAATATTTTTAGGAGCTCATGGATATTTATTTTGGCCATTTGGATTAATTCGATAAATATTTGCATTGGAAATATATTAGTTACATATATTAATATATCTCCAAAAATTATGCCATTTATAAAGGAGCTCTGGAATAATACCATTAGCCCCTACAAAAATTGGCATAAGCAAATAAATTGATTTAGTATTTTATTAAATCAAACAAATGTCAGAAAATTAGAAAACAAAACAGAAAAGGGGAGAGAGACTTACCTGGGCCACTTACCCGATCGGCCCAGTAGCTCGGCCCAGCTGACTGGCCGACGCCAGTCGTCCCCCTCCTCGCGCCAGGAGGCCAGGGGCGTGTGGCCGGCGCGTGCGCACCGTCGTGCCGCCACGGCACCTGCCTGCCTGTCCTCCCCCTCGACGCCTGGACGTCCGGAACGTCACCACGCAGCCGCCCCGGTCCTTTTCCCCTCCCTCTCGCTCTCCCTCCTCCCTGGTTCTCTCTTCCCCGAGCGCACCCGAGCGCAGCCGCCGCCATCGCTCGCCGTTGCCATGGCCACCGGCCTCCCCTCGCCTCCCTGACATGCTTCCCAGCTCCGCCACGACCCCCTCTACCTCCTCGTCAAGCCACGCACCTCCGGACGCGCTCCATTGCCGACGCCGTTGTCTTCTTCACCACCGACGCCGGAGATCGACCTCGCCGCCATCGCCGTCGATTCGCCGGACGCAGGACGTCCCCGAGCACACCGGCCTGCTCTGCGAGTCCGCCGTGAGCCCCTCTTCCTTTCCCCTCACCTCTCTCTCTCGTGCGTGCCCTGTAGCCGCTGCCCCGCGAGCGCCCGAAGCCGCCGTCCGCCATGGCCAGCGAGCTCCGTGCCCCCGAGCACCTCCGCCTCGCGTAGATAGCTCGATGTGCTCCTGCTGCCTCGTAGCTACCGCCTGTGCCCTCCATTCGCTCGAACGCGAGCTGCAGCCCCACGCCCGCGCTATCTCGAACTCCGGCCGCCGCCGTGAGCTTTGCTCCGGTGAGCTCCGGCGCCCCCGCAGCCCCCCACCAGCTCCCCTGGATGCGGACGACGACGGGCTACGCCCCGGTGGTCTTCACGCGACCAAACGCCGCTTGTAGCGCAAGTCCGGCAAGTCGCCGCCGCGTTATTGGTCGCCGCCGGCCAGAACTCCGGCGGGCTGACGTGGCTCCGTTAATTAGGCACTAATCCCCACCTACTGACGCTGACGAGTGGGCCCCAGGGCTTAGTCAAAGCTAATCAGCCCAGGTTTGACTCGGGGTTAACCCCAGTGTCACTGACGTGTGGACCCCACACGTCAGGTTTGACCCTGGACAGCCGCGTTGACCCGCTGATGTAGTGATGACGTCGTGCTGACGCAATTATATATTTTCTGGAATTAAATTAAATCAGGAAATTCCAGAAATTGATTTAAACTTCAAAAATTCATAGAAATTCAACCGTAGCTCAGATTGAAATAATTTATATATGAAAAATTATTAGAAAAATGCAATCTTTCCATATGTACTAGTTTCATGCATGACAAACCAACTTATACATGCTGAATATGGGAAAACACATTATGGCATATTAAGAGACTTATTTTTGGAGTTGCATTTGAACCTTTTGTTCAAATGGACTTCATTCAGTTGAATACTAGTTGCATTAGCTCAAACAGCATCACATCTACATGCCATGCTCATGCATCATATTGTTGCATATGATTGTGTTTTGATTGCCGGCACCGTTCCTTCTCGATAGGTCCTGCTTCGGAGACGTTCCAGAGTACCTGTCGGTGAAGCAGTGCCTCCCTTGTTGATTTACCAGGCAAGCAAACCCCCTTGTTCATTTCGATAAAACCCTACTCTCTCGCTCCTGCTCTCAGTTATTGCATTAGGACAACAACGATTCATCTGCTACTTTGTGCTGCGGTAGTTGAACCCATTCCTCTGCATGACCTGTCATTGCCACAGTAAATAGTTGAAACCCACTAGCATGTGTAGGAGTTGATTGAAGCCACTGATGTGTCCCTACCATGCTATGCCTGCTATTGCTTAGAGTTGTGTCAGGTCTGATTCATTGGGAATGAATTGGAGTGTTACGATATGTTCTGGTGCTGAGAGTTAAGTGTGTGAACACGATTTGGTAAAGGTAGCGGTGAGAGGCCATGTAGGAGTACATGGTGGGTTGTCTCACTGGAACCGTCCTTAAGCACTGAGTTCTGTGTATGTTGTCCAATGACTCGATACTACCACACATTGGGTTCCGGTAACTCGACCCCTCTCGACTTATTAACCAACTTGACCTCTGTCCAGGAGTCGCAACTAGTTTCTGGTGTTTGTAGGTAGTGTTAGTAGTCTACCAAGTGGCACCCGGCCAGGTGGGCTTGGGACAGACTAGGCACCAGTGGCACGGTGTACCAAGCGTAGATCCATCCGGCGAGGTGGGCTTGGGAACCCTGCACACATCGTTTGGGGCCGTGAGTGAAACCCCGGCCGGATCTCCTTGCGGATGGAACCCGAATAGGCGATAAACCTGGATTAGAGTCTTGTGTGGTTAGTCAGGTCGTGGCCGACACCCTCGCCAGGCTTCTGCTTGAAGGTTGCCGAGATACATGACGTGTACATGGCGGTAAGTGGCGAGAGCGTGTGTGAAGAAGTACACCCCTGCAGGGTTAACATGATCTATTCGAATAGCCGGGTCCGCGGTTATGGACTTCTTGGATGCTTACATGGTACATAGACAACTTGAAGTGGATACCCTAAAATGCTCAAGACAAGTGTGAGTGCTATGGATGGCCTTCTCGTAGGGAGACGGGGATGAGTCCATAGTAGTGTATTGTGTGGTGATTAGTGGACTCGTGTACGTTGTTTCACCTCCAGAGTTTCTGGTAGTCGTAGAACAGGATAGCCACAGAGTCAAAGCTGGCTTGCTGCAACTAAACCCCACATTACCCTCTTGATACAAATGCATGTATGATAGGATCTGATGTAAGTCTTGCTGAGTAGCTTTGTACTCATGTTGCTTTATTTATGTTTTTGCAGCGGAGACTTCGGTCTTACTAGTGTTCTCATGGACTTCGACTAGTAGCTAGTACCTCAGCTACGATCTTGATCGGATGTTGTAGATAGTCAGGCTCTTCAGCCTTTTTCATTTGTAGATGTCTGTACCCAGACATGTAATGCTTCCGCTTGTTGCTTGTATGCTCTGTATGATGGGTCTTGTGACCCCTATTTGCAATAATTGCTATGACGGCTCTTCTGAGCCTTTATCTATATAAGTTGTTGAGTTATGCTGTGATGCCATGTTGTACAGCACATACTTGCATGTTATGCGTACGTGTAATGTGTATTGCTATGTGTGGGATCTGACTATCTAGTTGTTTATCCTTAGTAGCCTCTCTTACCGGGAAATGTCTCCTAGTGCTTCCACTGAGCCCTGGTAGCTTGCTACTGCTCCGGAACACTTAGGCTGGCCGGCATGTGTCCTTCTTCGATCCTGTGTCTATCCCTTCGGGGAAATGTCACGCGATGAATACCAGAGTCCTGCTAGCCCGCTACAGCCCGGTTCACCGGAGTCCTGTTAGCCCAGTGCTACAGCCTGGATTCACTCGCTGATGACCGACACGTTCGATGCTGGGTCATGAATGCCTGTCCCTGTAAGTGAGTGCCACTTTGGGTTTACGACTAGCCATGTCAGCCCGGGCTCTTTATCATATGGATGCTAGTGACACCATCATATACGTGTGCCAAAATGCGCAAACGGTCCCGGGCAAAGGTAAGGCGACACCCGTGGGGATACCGTGCGTGAGGCCGCAAAGCGATATGAGGTGTTACCTGCTAGATCGATGTGGCATCGAGTCGGGGTCCTGACAGCGTTGGTATCAGAGCCTGACTGCCTGTAGGTTTACCAAGCCATACTGGTCGAAGTTGAGTCTAGAAAATCTTTAGTTATGTAAGGGAATTGATTGAGGGTTGGAACGTAAGGCTCTTTTTACTCCTTATACCTCATGACCTTCTGATCTGAGTCGTCCTATCTTTCCGACGGGGTTAAGGAGCTAGGCTTCTCTTCCGTCTATCAGGATCACGTGTTACTACTCCGTAGTTCCATAGGATTGGTTGACTAGAGTCATACCCCAGTTTTCGAGTACTTCCGGTGTAGTCTGTTTAGTACTACCTCCGAACCTTGAGTGATGATGATGAGTATGTCACCACCCCATTTTTAGTAGGATGTCTCGTTCTGAGCATTTTACTGCCGTTATGCTGCTGAAATTTCCCTAGGATTTCGAGAGATACTAATTCCTTGTCCTACATTCTACAGTCCATAGTTGATGCTGATTCCGTCCTTGGTTCGTTTCTCAGGATGTCATCGGCTAAGCGAAGTTCCGTTGCTCGTAGCCAGAACCACGGAGATGGTAGGGATGAGGATCCTCCTGATCAGCCTTCGTTGACAGAGTTCATGCTAGAGATGGAGAGGAACAAGCGTGAGTCCAACCACTTGTTGGCACGTATCGAGGAGAACACCGCACATCAGTCCAATAAGTCTGTGACCATTCATGACTTCATTCGCTTGCACCCACCTACCTTTCATCATTCCATCGAGCCACTCGATGCAGATGATTGGCTCCGTAGCATCACTCATAAGCTGCATTCCACGAGCGTAGCCGAAAGTGACAAGGTCACCTATGCTGCATACCACCTGGAAGGTCCTGCTAGTCTTTGGTGGCAGAACTATGAGGCTATGCTTCCAGCTGGCCAGACTTCCACCTGGAGGGATTTCGTTGAGGCTTTTCGCGAGCATCACATTCCTGAAGCCCTCATTGATCGCAAGAGAGAAGAGTTCTGTAGTTTCACCCAGGGTAAGATGGCTGTTGATGCCTATAGTAGAGAGTTTGAGAACCTCGCCCGTTATGCCACAGAAGAGGTGTCCACGAACGCCAAGAAGCAGGCTAGGTTCCGGAAGGGTCTCAACCACAAGTTGCGTCGTGATCTCCACCTGCATCATTGTGATACATTCCAAGCCCTTGTGAACAAGGCCATTAATGCAGAGACAGCTCAACTCACTTACGAGGAGTCTCGTAAGCACACTCGTGCTTTGGGATCTTCCTCCGGTTCTAGCTCTCAGAAGCGCCGGATTTGGGTTCCAAACTCCGCTCTTCCACCCAAATATGTATCGAGGCCATCTTATGTGGCACCTCATCCAGTTCAGCAGTATGCTCCACCCAGGCCTATTGGTGGACCGCCTTCCAATGCAGGTCCACATCCTACCTCCAAGATTTGCTACAAGTGCGGAGAGCCAGGCCACACTGCCCGTATTTGCACTCAGACCAGAGTTGCTCCACCCCAGCCCGAGAAGTCTATTGGCCATGGTAAGCCATCACGTAAGATGATCAGTGCCAAGTCAGCTCCCACTGAACATGGACGTGTGCATCACGTCTCAGCTAAAGCCGCTCATGATGATCCAGATGTCGTTCTTGGTACACTCCTTGTCAACTGTCATCCGGCATCGGTTTTGTTCGATACTGGAGCGTCTCATTCCTTCATTTCTGAAAGCTATGCCCGCTTGCACGACATGTCATTTTGTGATATGCCCTCTCCACTACTTATTCAAACTCCTGGATCCAAATGGCAAACTTTTAGGATAAGTTATGGCAATGAAATCCTTGTGGACAGACTTGCATTCCTTGCTTCCTTGATATCTCTCAAGTCTTCGGATATTAACATCATCTTGGGTATGGACTGGATGACAGCTCATCATGCCAAGATTGATTGTTTCACCAGGTCTGTTCAGCTCACACACCCATCTGGCAAGATAGCCATTGTCTCCACTAGAGTTGCAAAGCGTCAGCTCTATTCCCTTAATGCCAGTCCTCTTCCAGACCTTGAAGATATCCCGGTAGTCCGTGACTTTACGGATGTCTTTCCAGAGGAACTGCCAGGTGTTCCGCCTGACAGAGATGTAGAGTTCGTCATAGATCTTATCCCAGGAACTGCTCCAATCGCTAGGAGACCCTACAAGATGGCACCCTTAGAACTAGCCGAGCTTAAGAAACAACTTGATGAGTCCTTGCAAAAGGGTTTCATCCGTCCTAGTTCTTCTCCTTGGGCTTGCCCCGTCCTCTTTGTCAAGAAGAAAGACAGTACGGACCGGATGGTCGTTGATTATCGTCCCGTTAATTTGGTCACGATAAAGAACAAGTATCCGCTCCCCAGGATCAACGACCTGTATGATCAGCTCGCTGGATCCTCAGTCTTTTCCAAGATGGATTTAAGGTTAGGATACCACCAAATCAAAATCAGAAACGGGGACATTCCCAAGACAGCTTTTGTTACTCGTTATGGTCAGTACGAGTACACCGTCATGTCCTTTGGCCTAACCAACGCCACAGCTACATTCTCCCGCCTGATGAACTCGATCTTCATGGAGTACTTAGATAAGTTCGTCGTGGTTTACCTCGATGATATTCTTATCTACTCTAAGAACGAGGAAGAGCATGCCGAACATCTTAGACTTGTGTTAGAAAAACTCAGAGAGCACCGCCTTTATGCCAAGTTCTCCAAGTGCGAATTTTGGTTGCCAGAAGTGACCTACCTAGGCCACGTAATCTCTGGTAAGGGCATTGCTGTCAATCCCGAGAGAGTTCAGGCTGTTCTCGATTGGACTCCACCTGAGACCGTTAAACAAGTTAGGAGTTTCCTTGGTCTAGCCAGCTATTGTCGCCGCTTTGTTGAAAACTTCTCCAAAGTAGCCAAACCCCTCACGGAACTTCTCAAGAAAGATAAAAAGTTTGAGTGGTCCCCACAGTGTGAACACAGTTTTCAGGAACTGAAAAGGCGCCTGACTTCTGCTCCCATACTTGTGCCACCGGATTTCACTAAAGATTTTATTATCTACTGCGACGCCTCACGACAGGGACTAGGTTGCATTCTTATGCAGGATCGTCATGTGATTGCCTATGCATCTCGACAGTTGCATCCACATGAGGAGAATTACCCTACACATGATCTAGAGCTTGCAGCCGTAGTCTATGCACTCAAGACCTGGCGACATTACCTCCTTGGTAAACGTTGCGAGATCTACACCGATCACCAGAGTCTCAAGTATATCTTCACCCAACCAGATTTGAACCTTAGGCAAAGACGTTGGTTGGAGTTAATCACAGATTATGATCTAGGGATTACCTACACCCCAGGCAAAGCCAATGTCATGGCTGATGCTCTAAGCCGTAAATCCTATTGCAACAATCTCATGTTGCAGCAAGGCCAACCACTTCTCCATGAGGAATTCTGTAAGCTTAATCTTCACATTGCTCCTCACGGATTCCTTTCTACCTTGGTGGCGAAACCTACCCTTGTGGATCTTATCATAGAAGCCCAGAAGCATGATACGGGGATTACCCGGATCAAGAGAAACATTGCCAAGGGTATTGCTGGTAGTTTCTCTATAGATGATCGAGGTGTTGTTTTCTTTGGGAACCGCCTGGTGGTCCCCAAGAAGCAACATCTTCGACAACTGATTCTTAAGGAGGCGCATGAATCTCCTCTCACGATTCATCCCGGTAGTACTAAGATGTATCAAGATCTACGCCAGAGGTTCTGGTGGACTAGGATGAAGAGAGAAATCGCTGAGTTCATTGCTAACTGTGACGTTTGTCGTCGCGTTAAGGCAGAGCATCAAAGGCCTGCTGGCACCCTTCAGCCTTTAGCTATTCCTGAGTGGAAATGGGATAAAGTTGGTATGGACTTCATTACCGGCTTTCCCAGGACCAAGAAAGGGAATAACGCTATCTTCGTAGTCGTTGATCGTCTTTCCAAAGTGGCTCACTTCCTTCCTGTTCGGGAAAGTATCACTGCTGGTCAGCTTGCTGACTTATATATTTCTCGAATAGTGTCACTTCATGGTGTTCCACTAGAGATCAATTCAGACCGTGGCAGTCTTTTCACTTCTCATTTCTGGGAGAGTTTCCAAACTGCCATGGGAACCCATCTTTCCTTCAGTACCGCTTTCCACCCTCAGTCGAGTGGTCAGGTGGAACGGGTCAATCAAATTCTCGAAGACATGCTTAGAGCTTGCGTTATCTCCTTCGGTATGGATTGGGAGAAATGTCTTCCTTTCGCCGAGTTTGCTTATAACAATAGCTACCAATCCAGCCTCAAGAAAGCTCCTTTTGAGGTTCTCTATGGACGAAGATGTCGAACACCTTTGAACTGGTCAGAAACCGGTGAAAGACAATTCTTTGGACCAGACATGATCCAGGAGGCAGAAGAGCAAGTTCGCATCATTCGTGAGAATTTGAAAACAGCCCAGTCTCGTCAGAAAAGCCAGTACGATTGTCATCATAAGAATATGACTTATGAAATTGGCGACCAAGCTTACCTTCGGGTTACTCCTTTGAAGGGTACCCATCGTTTCGGTATGAAGGGCAAGTTGGCTCCTCGTTACATTGGTCCTTTTCGTATTCTCGCTAAACGAGGAGAGGTTGCCTACCAGTTGGAACTACCCCCACATCTTTCTCGAGTTCATGATGTCTTCCACGTCTCTCAACTCAGGTGTTGCTTCTCGGATCCCATCCGCGGAGTGGACCACGAAACGCTTGATCTCCAAGATAACCTCACCTACCGAGAGTACCCGGTTCGCATTCTTGATCAAGCAGAGCGTGTCACTCGACGTCAGAACATCAAGTTTCTCAAAGTTCAGTGGTCCCATCATTCCGAGAGAGAAGCTACTTGGGAACGAGAAGATCGTCTTCGACTGGAGTACCCCGCTTTCTTTCCGTCGACCCCTGAATCTCGGGACGAGATTTTTTCAAGTGGGGGCGAGTTGTCACATCCCTAGTCTGGTATGACCTAGACTAGCCAGTCAGTTGTGCATCATATTTAAATTTCATTTAAATTTGAAATGAGGATTGGTGGAACCCTCAGAATCATTTTTGAAAATGACCCAAATAAAAATTTCTCCAAAAGGGTCCAAGAAAATGCTCATGTTGCTCTCTGAAAATATTGGACAGAGATAAATCAAAACAATATTTTTAGGAGCTCATGGATATTTATCTTGGCCATTTGGATTAATTCGATAAATATTTGCATTGGAAATATATTAGTTACATATATTAATATATCTCCAAAAATTATGCCATTTATAAAGGAGCTCTGGAATAATACCATTAGCCCCTACAAAAATTGGCATAAGCAAATAAATTGATTTAGTATTTTATTAAATCAAACAAATGTCAGAAAATTAGAAAAGAAAACAGAAAAGGGGAGAGAGACTTACCAGGGCCACTTACCCGATCGGCCCAGTAGCTCGGCCCAGCTGACTGGCCGACGCCAGTCGTCCCCCTCCTCGCGCCAGGAGGCCAGGGGCGTGTGGCCGGCGCGTGCGCACCGTCGTGCCGCCACGGCACCTGCCTGCCTGTCCTCCCCCTCGACGCCTGGACGTCTGGAACGTCGCCACGCAGCCGCCCCGGTCCTTTTCCCCTCCCTCTCGCTCTCCCTCCTCCCTGGTTCTCTCTTCCCCGAGCGCACCCGAGCGCAGCCGCCGCCATCGCTCGCCGTTGCCATGGCCACCGGCCTCCCCTCGCCTCCCTGACATGCTTCCCAGCTCCGCCACGACCCCCTCTACCTCCTCGTCAAGCCACGCACCTCCAGACGCGCTCCATCGCCGACGCCGTTGTCTTCTTCACCACCGACGCCGGAGATCGACCTCGCCGCCATCGCCGTCGATTCGCCGGACGCAGGACGTCCCCGAGCACACCGGCCTGCTCTGCGAGTCCGCCGTGAGCCCCTCTTCCTTTCCCCTCACCTCTCTCTCTCGCGCGTGCCCTGTAGCCGCTGCCCCGCGAGCGCCCGAAGCCGCCGTCCGCCATGGCCGGCGAGCTCCGTGCCCCCGAGCACCTCCGCCTCGCGTAGATAGCTCGATGTGCTCCTGCTGCCTCGTAGCTACCGCCTGTGCCCTCCGTTCGCTCGAACGCGAGCTGCAGCCCCACGCCCGCGCTATCCCGAACTCCGGCCGCCGCCGTGAGCTTTGCTCCGGTGAGCTCCGGCGCGCCCGCAGCTCCCCACCAGCTCCCCTGGATGCGGACGACGACGGGCTACGCCCCGGTGGTCTTCGCGCGACCAAACGCCGCTTGTAGCGCAAGTCCGGCAAGTCGCCGCCGCGTTATTGGTCGCCGCCGGCCAGAACTCCGGCGGGCTGACGTGGCTCCGTTAATTAGGCACTAATCCCCACCTACTGACGCTGACGAGTGGGCCCCAGGGCTTAGTCAAAGCTAATCAGCCCAGGTTTGACTCGGGGTTAACCCCAGTGTCACTGACGTGTGGACCCCACACGTCAGGTTTGACCCTGGACAGCCGCGTTGACCCGCTGATGTAGTGATGACGTCATGCTGACGCAATTATATATTTTCTGGAATTAAATTAAATCAGGAAATTCCAGAAATTGATTTAAACTTCAAAAATTCATAGAAATTCAACCGTAGCTCAGATTGAAATAATTTATATATGAAAAATTATCAGAAAAATGCAATATTTCCATCTGTACTAGTTTCATGCATGACAAACCAACTTATACATGCTGAATATGGGAAAACACATTATGGCATATTAAGAGACTTATTTTTGGAGTTGCATTTGAACCTTTTGTTCAAATGGACTTCATTCAGTTGAATACTAGTTGCATTAGCTCAAACAGCATCACATCTACATGCCATGCTCATGCATCATATTGTTGCATATGATTGTGTTTTGATTGCCGGCACCGTTCCTTCTCGATAGGTCCTGCTTCGGAGACGTTCCAGAGTACCTGTCGGTGAAGCAGTGCCTCCCTTGTTGATTTACCAGGCAAGCAAACCCCCTTGTTCATTTCGATAAAACCCTACTCTCTCGCTCCTGCTCTCAGTTATTGCATTAGGACAACAACGATTCATCTGCTACTTTGTGCTGCGGTAGTTGAACCCATTCCTCTGCATGACCTGTCATTGCCACAGTAAATAGTTGAAACCCACTAGCATGTGTAGGAGTTGATTGAAGCCACTGATGTGTCCCTACCATGCTATGCCTGCTATTGCTTAGAGTTGTGTCAGGTCTGATTCATTGGGAATGAATTGGAGTGTTACGATATGTTCTGGTGCTGAGAGTTAAGTGTGTGAACACGATTTGGTAAAGGTAGCGGTGAGAGGCCATGTAGGAGTACATGGTGGGTTGTCTCACTGGAACCGTCCTTAAGCACTGAGTTCTGTGTATGTTGTCCAATGACTCGATACTACCACACATTGGGTTCCGGTAACTCGACCCCTCTCGACTTATTAACCAACTTGACCTCTGTCCAGGAGTCGCAACTAGTTTCTGGTGTTTGTAGGTAGTGTTAGTAGTCTACCAAGTGGCACCCGGCCAGGTGGGCTTGGGACAGACTAGGCACCAGTGGCACGGTGTACCAAGCGTAGATCCATCCGGTGAGGTGGGCTTGGGAACCCTGCACACATCGTTTGGGGCCGTGAGTGAAACCCCGGCCGGATCTCCTTGCGGATGGAACCCGAATAGGCGATAAACCTGGATTAGAGTCTTGTGTGGTTAGTCAGGTCGTGGCCGACACCCTCGCCAGGCTTCCGCTTGAAGGTTGCCGAGATACATGACGTGTACATGGCGGTAAGTGGCGAGAGCGTGTGTGAAGAAGTACACCCCTGCAGGGTTAACATGATCTATTCGAATAGCCGGGTTCGCGGTTATGGACTTCTTGGATGCTTACATGGTACATAGACAACTTGAAGTGGATACCCTAAAATGCTCAAGACAAGTGTGAGTGCTATGGATGGCCTTCTCGTAGGGAGACGGGGATGAGTCCATAGTAGTGTATTGTGTGGTGATTAGTGGACTCGTGTACGTTGTTTCACCTCCAGAGTTTCTGGTAGTCGTAGAACAGGATAGCCACAGAGTCAAAGATGGCTTGCTGCAACTAAACCCCACATTACCCTCTTGATACAAATGCATGTATGATAGGATCTGATGTAAGTCTTGCTGAGTACCTTTGTACTCATGTTGCTTTATTTATGTTTTTGCAGCGGAGACTTCGGTCTTACTAGTGTTCTCATGGACTTCGACTAGTAGCTAGTACCTCAGCTACGATCTTGATCGGATGTTGTAGATAGTCAGGCTCTTCAGCCTTTTTCATTTGTAGATGTCTGTACCCAGACATATAATGCTTCCGCTTGTTGCTTGTATGCTCTGTATGATGGGTCTTGTGACCCCTGTTTGCAATAATTGCTATGACGGCTCTTCTGAGCCTTTATCTATATAAGTTGTTGAGTTATGCTGTGATGCCATGTTGTACAGCACATACTTGCATGTTATGCGTACGTGTAATGTGTATTGCTATGTGTGGGATCTGACTATCTAGTTGTTTATCCTTAGTAGCCTCTCTTACCGGGAAATGTCTCCTAGTGCTTCCACTGAGCCCTGGTAGCTTGCTACTGCTCCGGAACACTTAGGCTGGCCGGCATGTGTCCTTCTTCGATCCTGTCTCTGTCCCTTCGGGGAAATGTCACGCGATGAATACCGGAGTCCTGCTAGCCCGCTACAGCCCGGTTCACCGGAGTCCTGTTAGCCCAGTGCTACAGCCTGGATTCACTCGCTGATGACCGACACGTTCGATGCTGGGTCATGAATGCCTGTCCCTGTAAGTTAGTGCCACTTTGGGTTTACGACTAGTCATGTCAGCCCGGGCTCTTTATCATATGGATGCTAGCGACACCATCATATACGTGTGCCAAAATGCGCAAACGGTCCCGGGCAAAGGTAAGGCGACACCCGTGGGGATACCGTGCGTGAGGCCGCAAAGCGATATGAGGTGTTACCTGCTAGATCGATGTGGCATCGAGTCGGGGTCCTGACACGCTGGCTTAGCCTCTTGTCAGATCCTCACCTGATCCGCTAAGTTAAGGGCTCCAGCCTGTAGCGGCTCATGCCTGTGCGGCCGGTTGCCGCGTTGAGCATTGCTCGACATATCAGTTGAGTCCATATGCCTACTGTAGCTTCGGCTCCGCCTCGGGCGAGGGGTTGAATGGATTCTGTCCCGACTGTAAGAGTACGCATCCTGCTGCGCCAGAGCTGTTTGAAGAAGTTCTCTCACCCTTCGTGTTTTGATTGCCGCCGGAGAGTCGCCTTCCATCGGGAGAGCCGCTAAATGAGCTGACGCAACAATGAGGTTTTCCAAGGGATTGGAGAAGTGACCCGGTGGTGTTGGCACATAATGAGGCGGAGCGGTGTGTACACGAGGTGGTTCCATGGTGCGTGGCTGAACCAGTGCCCTGAGTGTCGTGATCCGATTTGCCTCTGGCGGGTTACTTGCCCCGGCCCCGGGTGTATGAAAAAGGTTCCTAGGATCGAGTGTTAGAGGTAGACGTGACTGAGTTTTCTGGTGCCTTCTTCTCATGACCTCGTTTGACGTGTTCAGATCCACCGAGAGCCGGAAGGTCTCTGCTTGAAGCTGTTGAGCACGAGCGTCCAAAGCCGCCTGCCCCGTGGCCATCCTGGCCTCTTCTGTTGCTAAATTCTCCTTAGCTAGTACCATCTCTTCACGTACGCGTGCCATCTCCGCGTCGTGCTGAACGTTATCCGCTGGCTCCACCACGGAAGTCAACATAGCCATCAACTTATCTGTGAGGTCCATTAGAATTTGAGCCGGGGGGTGTGCGGAGTCTCCTGACCCGGCTGCTGCTGATCTGGTGGTCGTTGCTGCTGCAGCTGTGGATTTTTGCCCGGGCTGCGTGCCTGCCATGAAGACTCTCGCCCGATTCGGCGGCTCAAAGGGGTCCCGAATACTGCCGCCACCGGAACAGCCCCCGAGCATGCCATCCTGCAGCTGATACAAAGAGTCTGTCTCGCCCGTTGATGATGTAGCATCAGAACAGATGGCCGTCTCACCGCCATCCACCGACTCTTCAGAGTATTCACCGCCGTGGACGCAACCTACGAAGGCATGCTTCATGACAGATTGAACATGGGTGGACCTCGCGCACTGAGCCGTTTCTACGAGGTTGGTGTGGATGTCTGGCTCAGGGCCCGATTCGCCGATCCGGCCGATGAAGACATGAATTCCGCTGAAGGGGACCCGGTACCCGTACTCAATTGAGCCGGCCTCGGAGCCCCAGCCTTCGTCGTCGACTTAGAGCTTGCCACGATGACTCTTGGTCATCCGGCCCACAACATATCCCTTGAGCCCTTCGAAGTTACCCTTAAAGAACTCAAATCCATCGTGCGCTGGCCCCACGGTGGGCGCCAACTGTCATGGAATTGTCACGGTAGATGTCCTAGCAAAAGGACTTAGTCGTAGGGCCATCACAACTAGGAAGCTTAAAGGGGTTAATCGGGACAAAGGACACAAGAGGTTTTATACTAGTTCGGCCCCTTGCGATGAAGGTAAAATCCAACGTCTAGTTGTGTTGATATTGCCGGGGTTTCGATCACCAAGAGGCTAGTTCGCTGGCTTGGTTATCGATCTCTTGTTTCTTGCCCTAAGCCGCCACCGGGTCGTCGCCTTATATACACGGGTTAACGCCTGGCGGCCTACAGAGTCCCAGCCGGCTCATAAAGCGTGTCCGGCTCGGTGACTTCTTTTACATGTCTTTTCCTACAAGTCTTTCCTTACATACGACGGTTTACAATATTTTGCCTTAAGCCGCCTCTGGGCTTAGGCCTTCTATAAGATTTTATAAACTGTCATCTTGATTGCTTTCTGGACTTCCTTTGTGACCTGTCATTGGGACTAACCCGTCCCCTCCTAGGCGGGTCATAACTGATAGCTATATCCTCAACAGTTATAATCAGATTCACATTCGTGAAGAAGATATCCCCAAGACAGCATTCAGAACAAGCTATGGTTTTATGAATATACTGTCATGTCTTTCGGCCTTGTCAATGCTCCTCCAACGTTCTCTCGCATGATGAACTTCATCTTCAACCTTTACACAAATGAATTCGTCCTGGTGTATCTTGATGATATATTGGTCTTCTCCAAGAATAGGAAGGATCATGACAAGCATTTGAGATTGGTGCTCAACAAGCTCAGAGAGCATCAATTCTATGCGAAGTTTTCCAAATGTGAGTTTTGGCTTGATGAAGTTCTTTACCTTGGTCATATCATCTCCCCAAAGGGCATTGATGTTAATCCCGAGAAGGTTTCTGCAATTGTAAACTGGGAACCTCCTCAGAATGTCAAGCACCTCCGTAGTTTTCTTGGACTTATGAGCTATTGCCGAGAATTCATTGAGAATTTCTCTAAGATTGCAAAGCCTCTTTCCAACCTCCTCCATAAGCATGTCAAGTATGTCTGGATGCCTGAGTGTGATGTTGCTTTCAACACCCTCAAAGAGAAGCTTGTTTCAGCTTCTGTCTTGACTCCCCCTGATGAATCCGAGCCATTTGAAGTTTTCTGTGATGCCTCTTTGCAAGGTCTTGGTGATGTGTTAATGCAAGAGAAGAAAGTTGTGGCCTATACCTCTCGTCAGTTGAAGACCAATGAAAGAAACTACCCCGCTCACGATCTTGAGTTGGCGGTAGTTGTCCATGCATTAATAACATGGAGAATGCTACCTCTTGAGCACTGCCTTGGTTTTCCCCAAAGAGGAAGGGATGATGCAGCAAAGTAGCATAAGTATTTCCCTCAGTTTTTGAGAACCAAGGTATCAATCCAGTAGGAGGCTACACGCAAGTCCCTCATACCCGCACAAAACAAATAAATCCTCGCAACCAACGCGAATAGGGGTTGTCAATCCCTACACGGCCACTTACGAGAGTCAGATCTGATAGATATGATAAGATATTTTTGGTGTTTTTGTGATAAAGATGCAAAGTAAAATAAAGGAAAAGTAAAAAAGCAAAGGAAATAACTAAGTAGTAGGAGATTAATATGATGAAGATAGACCCAGGGGACATTGGTTTCACTAGTGGCTTCTCTCGAGAGCATAAGTATTCTACGATGGGTGAACAAATTACTGTTGAGCAATTGACAGAATTGAGCATAGTAATGAGAATATCTAGGTATGATCATGTATATAGGCATCACGTCCGAGACAAGTAGACCGACTCCTGCGTGCATCTACTACTATTACTCCACTCGTCGACCGCTATCCAACATGCATCTAGAGTATTAAGTTAAAACAGAGTAACGGCTTAAGCAAGATGACATGATGTAGAGGGATAAACTCATGCAATATGATGAAAACCCCATCTTGTTATCCTCGATGGCAACAATACAATATGTGCCTTGCTGCCCCTACTGTCACTGGGAAAGGACACCGCCAGATTGAACCCAAAGCTAAGCACTTCTCCCATTGCAAGAAAGATCAATCTAGTAGGCCAAACCAAACTGATAATTCAAAGAGACTTGCAAAGATAACCAATCATACATAAAGGAATTCAAAGAAGATTCAAATATTGTTCATAGATAGACTTGATCATAAACCCACAATTCATCGGTCTCAACAAACACAACGCAAAAAGAAGATTACATCGAATAGTTCTCCACAAGAGAGGGGGAGAACATTGTATTGAGATCCAAAAAGAGAGAAGAAGCCATCTAGCTAATAACTATGGACCCGTAGGTCTGAGGTAAACTACTCACACTTCATCGGAGGGGTTATGGTGTATATGTAGAAGCCCTCCGTGATCGATGCCCCCTCCGACGGAGCTCCGGAACAGGCCCCAAGATGGGATCTCGTGGATACATGAAGTTGCGGCGGTGGAATTAGGTTTTTGGCTCCGTATCTGATCGTTTGGGGGTACGTAGGTATATATAG
>NC_041386.1:220961489-220970276 GCF_002162155.2 Triticum dicoccoides | reverse complement strand
CCCCCTACCTCGTGGCCTCCTCTTTTGTGTCTTGACGTAGGGTCCAAGTCTCCTGGGTCTTGTTCGTTGAGAAAATCATGTTCCCGAAGGTTTCATTCCGTTTGGACTCTGTTTGATATTCCTTTTCTTCGAAACCCTAAAACAGGCAAAAAATAGCAATTATGGGCTGGGCCTCCGGTTAATAGGTTAGTCCCAAAAATAATATAGAAGTGGATAATAAAGCCCAATAATGTCCAAAACAGTAGATAATATAACATGGAGCAATAAAAAATTATAGATACGTTGGAGACGTATCAAGCATCCCCAAGCTTAATTCCTGCTCGTCCTCGAGTAGGTAAATGATAAAAACAGAATTTTTGATGCGGAGTGCTACTTGGCATAATTTTAATGCAATTCTTCTTAATTGTGCTATGAATATTCAGATTCGAAAGATTCAAGACAAAAGTTCATATTGACATAGAAATAATAATACTTCAAGCATACTAACTAAGCAATTATGTCTTCTCAAAATAACATGGCCAAAGAAAGTTCATCCCTACAAAATCATATAGTTTAGTCATGTTTCATTTTCGTCACACAAGAATGCTCTCATCATGCACAACACCGATGACAAGCCAAGCAATTGTTTCATACATTAGTAATCTCAAACCTTACTTTCACGCAATAGATGAGCGTGAGCCATGGACATAGCACTATGGGTGGAATAGAATGGGGTTATGTGGAGAAGACAAAAAGGAGAAAGTCTCACATCAACGAGGCTAATCAATGGGCTATGGAGAGGCCCACCGATTGATGTTAATGCAAGGAGTATGGATTGCCATGCAATGGATGCACTAGAGCTATAAATGTATGAAAGCTCAACAAAAGAAACTAAGTGGGTGTGCATCCAACTTTCTTGCTCGCGAAGACCTAGGGCACTTGAGGAGGCCCATTGTTGGAATATACAAGACAAGTTCTATAATGAAAATTCCAACTAGTATATGAAAATGACAAAACAAGAGACTCTGTATCATGAAGATTACGGTGCTACTTTGAAGCACAAGTGTGGCAAAGGATAGTAACATTGTCCCTTCTCTCTTTTTCTCTCATTTTTTGTCTCTTTTTTATGGCCTTTCTCTTTTTTATGGCCTTTCTCTTTTTTATAATTCCTCACTTGGGACAATGCTCTAAAAAATGGTGATCATCACACTTCTATTTATTTACAACTCAATGATTACAACTCGATACTAGAACAAAAGATGACTCTATATGAATGCCTCCGGCGGTGTACCGGGATATGCAATGGACCAAGAGTGACATGTATGAAAGAATTATGAACGGTGGCTTTGCCACAAATACTATGTCAACTACATGATCATGCTAAGCAATATGACAATGATGAATGTGTCATGATAAACGGAATGGTGGAAAGTTGCATGGCAATATATCTCGGAATGGCTATGGAAATGCCATAATAGGTAGGTATGGTGGCTGTTTTGAGGAAGATATAAGGAGGTTTATGTGTGAAAGAGCGTACCATATCACGGGGTTTGGATGCACCGGCGAAGTTTGCGCCAACTCTCAATGTGAGAAAGGGCAATGCACGGTACCGAAGAGGCTAGCGAGGATGGAAGGGTGAGAGTGCGTATAATACATGGACTCAACATTAGTCATAAATAACTCACATACTTATTGCAAAAATCTACAAGTCATCAAAAACCTCGGCACTACGCGCATGCTCCTAGGGGGATAGATTGGTAGGAAAAGACCATTGCTCGTCCCCGACCACCACTCATAAGGAGGACAATCAAATAACACCTCATGTTTCAAATTTGTTACATAACGTTTACCATACGTGCATGCTACGGGACTTGCAAACTTCAACCCAAGCATTTCTCAATTTCACAACTACTCAACTAGCACGACTTTGATATTATTACCTCCATATCTCAAAACAATCATCAAGCATCAAACTTCTCTTTGTATTCAAAACACTCATCAGAAATTTTACTAATCTTAAATACCTAGCATATTAGGATTTTAAGAAAATTACCATTCTATTTAAGACTCTCAAAATAATCTAAGTGAAGCATGAGATATCAATAGTTTCTATAAAATAAATCCACCACCGTGCTCTAAAAGATATAAGTGAACTACTAAAGCAAAACTATATAACTCAAAAGATATAAGCGAAGCACATAGAGTATTCTAACAAATTACAAATCATGTATGGCTCTCTCAAAAGGTGTGTACAGCAAGGATGATTGTGGTAAACTAAAAAGTAAAGACTCAAATCATACAAGACGCTCCAAGCAAAACACATATCATGTGGCGAATAAAAATATAGCTCCAAGTAAAGTTACCGATAGAAGTAGACGAAAGAGGGGATGCCTTCCGGGGCATACCCAAGCTTTGGATTTTAGGTGTCCTTAGATTATCTTGGGGGTGCCATGGGCATCCCCAATCTTAGGCTCTTGCCACTCCTTGTTCCATAATCCATCAAATCTTTACCCAAAACTTGAAAACTTCACAACACAAAACTTAAAGTAGAAAATCTCGTGAGCTCCGTTAGCAAAAGAAAACAAAAGACCACTTCAAGGTACTGTAATGAACTCATTATTTATTTATAATGGTCTTATACCTACTGTATTCCAACTTCTCTATGGTTTATAAACTATTTTACTAGCCATAGATTCATCAAAATAAGGAAACAACACACAAAAACAGAATCTATCAAAAATAGAACAGTCTGTAGTAATCTGTAGCTAGCGCTAGATCTGGAACCCAAACAATTCTAAAATAAATTGCTGGACGTGAGGAATTTATCTATTAATCATATGCAAAAAGAATTAACTAAATACCACTTTCCAAATAAAAATGGCAGCAGTTCTCGTGAGCGCTAAAGTTTCTGTTTTTTTTACAGCAAGTTTAACAAGACTTTCCCCAAGTCTTCCCAACGGTTATACTTGGCACAAGCACTAATTAAACACAAAAAACACAACCAAAACAGAGGCTAGATAAATTATTTATTACTAAACAGGAACAAAAAGCAAGGAATAAAAATAAAATTGGGTTGCCTCCCAACAAGCGCTATCGTTTAACGCCCCTAGCTAGGCATACGATTTCAACGATGCTCACATGAAAGACAAGAATTGAAGCACAAAGAGAGCATCATAAAACACGTGACAAAAACATCTAAGTCTAACATACTTCCTATGCATAGGCATCTTATAGGCAAACAAAATTAGCAAGGCAAGCAAAAACTAGCATATGCAAGGAAGCGGAAAGAAACAATAGCAATCTCAACATAACGAGAGGTAATTTAGTAACATGAAAATTTCTACCACCATATTTTCCTCTCTCATAATAATTACATGTAAGATCATAATCAAATTCAACAAAATAGCTATCACATAAAATATTTTCAACACGATCCATATGCATGCAAAGTTGACACTCTTCCAAAATAGTGGGATTAACATTAACTAAAGTCATGACCTCTCCAAACCCACTTTCAATGTTATAGCAAGCACTATTATCAATCTCATATTCATCATGGGGCTTAAATAAATTTTCAAGATCATAAGAAGAATCACCCCAATCATGATCATTGCAACAAGTGGTAGACATAGCAAAACTAGCATCACCAAGCTTAGGGTTTTGCATATTATTAGCACAATTGACATCAATAGAATTTATGATAACATCATTGCAATCATGCTTTTCATCGAAGGAACAACCAGGTATGGGTGCAATAGCAACGATCTCATGTTTAACATAAGGAACTATAGCAAATTCATCTTCACAAATATTGGCATCATGGCCACAAGAATAGCAAGCATCATGTTCATCAAGGGATATTTCAATCAAATCGTCGGAATTATCATTATCTATGTATTCATGCATATCATTATTTTCTTCCAAAGCAATGGTCATTCTCTCAATAAATTCTTTGGCATAGACATTATGAGCATAGTTTTCATAGCAATATTTAAGTATGTCAAAATTTTCAGATTCGTAGAGAGTAGTAGCATACTTTTCAATCAAAGAAGCAACTTCATAAGCACCCTTAAAAGCAACAAATTCTTCAATTTGTTCAATATCATAGTAACTATAAACACCCTTTGCATAAGAAGATAAGATTTCATTACCATTAAACTCACATAGGTAGGGGAGGTGTTTTTTAGGGTTCTTAGAGCAACAAGAAAAATCATGAATTTCACAAAGATTCCAAGCATAACACATCAATTTGTTTATTTGATTCCATAAGAGTTTCCCTTTTTCAGACAAACGGTGACACACAAAATGAGCATGCTCATCTAAAGATTTCCCATCAACTAGGCCAGTTGGGGTTTCAGCACGAGCGCATAAGGATCGAAGATGGTCTAAGTAGAACACTTTAAGTGGATCCATATCAATAAATTTTTAGCAAGCGAAGATGCATGCAAATAGAAGGCACATGGGAACACAAACAAGGATACATACGAGAAGAAGGCAAATAGAGAAAGAGAGGGAGGATAGAGAGAGAGAGGGCGAATAAAACAGCAAGGGTGAAGTGGGGGAGAGGAAAACGAGAGGCAAATGGCAAATAATCTAATGCGGGAGATAAGGGTATGTGATGGGTACTTGGTATGTTGACTTTTGCGTAGACCTCCCCGGCAACGGCGCCAGAAATCCTTCTTGCTACCTCTTGAGCACTGCGTTGGTTTTCCCCGAAGAGGAAGGGATGATGCAGCAAAGTAGCATAAGTATTTCCCTCGGTTTTTGAGAACCAAGGTATCAATCCAATAGGAGACTACGCACGAGTCCCTCGTACCCGCACAAAACAAATAAATCCTCGCAACCAACGTGAATAGGGGTTGTCAATCCCTACACGGCCACTTATGAGAGTGAGATCTGATAGATATGATAAGATATTTTTGGTATTTTTGTGATAAAGATGCAAAGTAAAAAATCAAGGAAATCACTAAGTAGTAGGAGATTATTATGATGAAGATAGACCCAGGGGACATTGGTTTCACTAGTGGCTTCTCTTGAGAGCATAAGTATTCTACGGTGGGTGAACAAATTATTGTTGAGCAATTGACAAAATTGAGCATAATTATGAGAATATCTAGGTATGATCATGTATATAGGCATCACGTCCGAGACAAGTAGACTGACTCCTGCCTGCATCTACTAATATTACTCCACTCATCGACCGCTATCCAGCATGCATCTAGAGTATTAAGTTAAAAACAGAGTAACGCCTTAAGCAAGATGACATGATGTAGAGGGATAAACTCATGCAATATGATGAAAACCCCATCTTGTTATCCTTGATGGCAACAATACAATACATGCCTTGCTGCCCCTACTGTCACTGGGAAAGGACACCGCCAGATTGAACCCAAAGCTAAGCACTTCTCCCATTGCAAGAAAGATCAATCTAGTAGGCCAAACCAAACTGATAATTCAAAGAGACTTGCAAAGATAACCAATCATACATAAAATAATTCAAAGAAGATTCAAATATTATTCATAGATAGACTTGGTCATAAACCCACAATTCATTGGTCTCAACAAACACAACGCAAAAAGAAGATTACATTGAATAGTTCTCCACAAGAGAGGGGGAGAACATTGTATTGAGATCCAAAAAGAGAGAAGAAGCCATCTAGCTAATAACTATGGACCCGTAGGTCTGAGGTAAACTACTCACACTTCATCGGAGGGGTTATGGTGCAGATGTAGAAGCCCTCTGTGATTGATGCCCCCTCCGGCGGAGCTCCGGAACAGGCCCCAAGATGGGATCTCGTGGATACATAAGGTTGCGGCGGTGGAATTAGGTTTTTGGCTCCGTATCTGATCGTTTGGGGGTACGTAGGTATATATAGGAGGAAGGATTACATCGGTGGAGCAACAGGTGGCCCACGAGGGTGGAGGGCGAGCTTGGGGGGGGGGGGTAGGCGCGCCCCCTACCTTGTGGCCTCCTCTTTTGTGTCTGGACGTAGGGTCCAAGTCTCCTGGGTCTTGTTCGTTGAGAAAATCACGTTCTGAAGGTTTCATTCCGTTTGGACTCCATTTGATATTCCTTTTCTTCGAAACCCTAAAACAGGCAAAAAACAGCAATTCTGGGCTGGGCCTCCGGTTAATAGGTTAGTCCCAAAAATAATATAAAAGTGGATAATAAAGCCCAATAATGTCCAAAACAGTAGATAATATAGCATGGAGCAATCAAAAATTATAGATACGTTGGAGACGTATCAGAGACATCTCTTCTTGCGAAGGCAAGTGGACATTTTCACATATCACAAGAGCCTCAAGTATATATTCACTCAACCCAACCTCAACCTCAGGAAAACTCGATGGGTCGAAATGATTCAAGAGTACAATTTGAGTATTGAATATACTCCAGGCAAGTCCAATGTCATTGCATATGCCTTGAGCGGGAAGGCTTATTACAACAGCTTAATTCTCAAGCCATTCCAACCGGATCTTTGTGAAGCTTTCCGCAAGCTCAACCTCCAAGTTGTTCCTCGAGGTTTTCTTGCCAACTTTCAAGTCACTCCTACTTTGGAAGACCAAATTCATGAGGCACAACTCCTTGATAACATGGTGAAGAAGGTGAACACATGGTATTGCCAAGAGCCAACCCAAATACAAGTGCTATCGCATTCATGAGAAAGACACGTTATTCTTCGACCGAATTGTAGTTCCTAAAGGTGTTCTAAGGAAGGTCATAATGAATGAAATGCACAATTCTCTTCTATCCATTCATCCTGGCAGTTCGAAGATGTACCATGACCTCAAGCAATCTTATTGGTGGACTCGAATGAAGCGAGAGATTGCTCAATTTGTGAATGAATGTGATGTCTGCCGAAGGGTGAAAGAAGAACACCAACGACGAGCTAGTCTCCTCCAACCTCTCGCTATTCTAGAATGGAAGTTTGACCATTTCGAAATGGACTTCGTTACTGGATTTCCTAAGTCCAAGCGTGGTAATGATGCTATTTTCGTTGTCATTGACAAGCTTACAAAAGTGGTTCATTTCCTTCCAATCAAAGAATCTATCACAACAGCTCAGTTGGTAGAGCTGTACAACTCCAGGATTGTCTCTTTGCACGGTATTCCTCAATTGATATCTTCAGATAGCGGAAGCATTTTCATTTCTAAGTTCTGGGACTCCTTCCAGAAGGCCATGGGCACCAACATTCGCTTCAGCACAGCTTTCCATCCTCAAACAAGTGGCCAAGTCGAGTGATAAATCAAATCCTTGAAGATATGCTCAGGGCTTGTGTCATCTTTTTCGATATGAAGTGGGAAGATTGTCCTCCTTATGCCGAGTTCTCCTACAACAACAGCTTCCAAGCAAGTTCGGGCAAGGCCCCATTCAAGATTCCCTATGGCAGGAAGTGTCGTACTCCTCTAAATTGGCCAGAGACTGGTGAACACCAACTTCTTGGCACGACTTGATCACAGAAGCTGAAGAAATGTGTAAAGTCATTCGTGAAAATATCAAAGCCGCGCAATCGCGCCAGAAGAGTTACTATGATAGCAAGCACCATGACTTGGCTTTCGAGATCAGAGGCATGTTTACCTCCGCGTCTCTCCAATCAAAGGCACTCGTCGCTTCAGTATCAAAGGGAAGCTTGCCCCTAGATACATGGGTCCTTTCAACATCATTGGCAAAAGAGGCGACCTCGCCTATTGTAAGTGCATCTAGTGCCACCCCTAGTTGGTTTTGGAGTATCGACGACAAACTTGGTTGAGGGACTAATGTGTTTGTGACAATTGCAGTATAACACAGGTAATAGTCTCGCATTGATTCGGTTCACCTACCAGAGATGACCCCTAAAAATGTGTGTAGACAATGGTGGTCTGTGAAGAGATTCACATTGAAGACTATGACATGAGAAGACATCATATGAAGACTATAGAGTGCGAAGACATAGTTGTTTTGTAGTTTCCTTTTCTTCTTTGTTGAGTCATAGGAACCACCATACTGTTAAGTGGGGTCCAAGTGAACAAAATCAGAGTGACTGAAGTGATGCTCAACTAAATCCTATGTCTTCGAGTGAAGACAATGAGAGCAAATCTTATCCAGAGCTGGATGAGTCAGCTTCACTTGTAGCCCAAGTCAAGCCGTCGCGTGCGTTTGAAATTTGATCGTTGGACACGTTTCAGTTCCTTAGTGACCCAGGGTCATTTTTGACAAATCAGGTCGGGTTGCCTCCTGGCTATAAATAACCCACCCCCTACACCATAAATTGGTGGCTGCTCAGAGTTAGTGCACGGCTTTTGTCGTTTGAGAGCAACCCACCTACGAAGCCTTTGAGAGAGAAATCCTTGCGAGGACAAAGCCCTAAACACCCAGAGCTAAAGAGTGTTAGGCATGACTGAAGTCTTTCTATCTGCGTGATCTGAAGACTTGTTACACTTGACACTACTAGGAAAAGGGCTATAGATGGAAATGACACTAATGGCGCACCAGACATGTGGTGCGCCATTAGTATATACTAATGGCGCACCATGTGTTGGTGTGCCATTAGTGTCCAAATACTAATGGCGCACCACATCCACGGTGCACCATTAGTAACAATTTTTTTCATTTTTTTCAAAACTAGTAATGGCGCACCAGTGGATAGTGCGCCATTACTAGTTAAACTAGTAATGGTGCACCACATCCACGGTGAGCCACTAGTAAATTATTTTCAAAAAAAGTTCCAATTTTTTTATTTATTTTTTGAAAACTAGTAATGGCGCACCAGTGGACAGTGCGCCATTACTAGTTAAAACTAGTAATGGCGCACTGTCAACTGGTGCGCC
>NC_041386.1:220944776-220961012 GCF_002162155.2 Triticum dicoccoides | reverse complement strand
CCTTTTCAGTTTTAAAAAATAAAATAAAATGATGGAAATGTCAAAAAAATAAAAGAAAATAAGTTTCCCATGTGATATGTGGTCTAGTTGTTGGGAAAATTTACAAATATGAATTTCGACTTTATTTGCAAAATCTCTCTGAAATTTGTAAAATGGGCATAACTTTTGCATACGAACTCGGATTAAAAAGTTCTCTATATGAAAAATCATCTACTCAAAAAGTTACATCCGATCTCAAACTGTGAGACAAAAGGATGACCTGTTGGAAGCGGAAATGATCCGATCTCATTCCTTAATTGAAGACATAAAAAATCGTCATGTTAAGTACGAAGAACTTGAAAGTCGTCATGAAGCACTCTCAACTACTCATGAAAAGCTCTCCTATGATTATCTTCAAAGGAAGAAAGAGCTTGAGAACTTGAGATCGGCTCATGAAGATCTTCGAAAGGAGAACGAGTCACTCCGCGATCAACAGATCAGTTCCGCTTAGGAAGACTTTGAGCCACCATGTTTAAAATGTCTTGAGCGTGATAATTTTGTCTCTGTTGCTGGATGTTCTACTGCTACTACTATTGGAATATCTTAAACTACTGATGTGGTAACTAACCCCTCTACTGAGGATACCACTACTATTGCTGATGAGAATGCCAGGTTGAAGACATTGCTTGAGACAGGAATGTACAAAAGTCTCAAAGGGCATCATACACTATGTGATACCCTCAAGAAACAGATTCAGAACTGAAACCCTAGGAAAGAGGGTGTAGGGTTGGAGAGGAAAATGAATGTTGATGGTTCTTACTGGAAGCCTGAGCAGTACCCCAAAACCACATGGGTTGCTGCAAAGGGACCTTCAGTGGATCCATCTACCTTCTCTGGCTTCACTTGTGCTAACTCGATTATCATTGATGAATCCTTTGATGCAAACTATAAATTGTTTAAGATTCAGAATGGTGAAGTGTTTGCCAGGTATATTGGTACTAACTGCGGGAATGGACCACCTTTGAAGAAGATCTGGGTGCCCAAGAGTTGTCTTGAAAATCTTCAAGTAAATGTCATCATGACACCACCTGGGAAGAAGACAAACGCGAGACAAAGGCTTCATATGTTCCAAAGGCTTGATATGGTCCAAAGGCTTCATACAGCAGAGGACTCACCAGAGTCACCCTAACACCAATATTTTGCAGGGAAACCATACTCAGGCCTATGAATATGAGCGTGTTTCATCAAACATCCATGTTTATAAGACCAAGAACTACTTTGCTTATTCTTATGAGTATTATTCACCTCCCACAAGGCTATTTGCTAGGGAACCCCGTTTAACATTTTCAAAATCCCCAAAAACCTAACAGAAAAAAGTTATGGGGCTTTTAAGATCCGGAGGCAAAAAAATTCAAAAAAATTCAAACTTACTAGTGGCGCACCGAATGCTAGGTGCGCCACTAGTAACAGAAAAAAATTGGTTTAAAAAAAATTGAATTATTTTTCAAAATATGATACGTAATATGACCAGGAAGTTCGAAATATTTTTTCAAAATTTCATCATACTCATGAACATGAACAAAGTCCTAGACATCAGCAAGGTTTAATAGGATTGATATGATAGATATATCAACAAGTGCCTGTGAAGTGAGGTGGTGCTGGGGTTGGATAGAACTATGAAGTTAAGCGTGCTTGGGCTGGAGTAGTGTGAGGATGGGTGACCTTTCGGGAAGTTTGACCACAGAGTGCGATTTGACCTGAGATTAAGCATATTGACTCGAGATTAAGCTATAGTGACCCGAGATTAAGGAAAAAATAAAAAAACTGTGAGACAAAAGGATGACCTGTTGGAAGCGGAAATGATCCGATCTCATTCCTTAATTGAAGACATAAAAAATCTTCATGTTAAGTACGAAGAACTTGAAAGTCGTCATGAAGCACTCTCAACTACTCATGAAAAGCTCTCCTATGATTATCTTCAAAGGAAGAAAGAGCTTGAGAACTTGAGATCGGCTCATGAAGATCTTCGAAAGGAGAACGAGTCACTTCGCGATCAACAGATCAGTTCCGCTTAGGAAGACTTTGAGCCACCATGTTTAAAATGTCTTGAGAGTGATAATTTTGTCTCTGTTGCTGGATGTTCTACTGCTACTACTATTGCAATATCTTCAACTACTGATGTGGTAACTAACCCCTCTACTGAGGATACCACTACTATTGCTGATGAGAATGCTAGGTTGAAGACATTGCTTGAGACAGGAATGTACAAAAGTCTCAAAGGGCATCAGACACTATGTGATGCCCTCAAGAAATAGATTCGGAACCGAAACCCTAGGAAAGAGGGTGTAGGGTTGGAGAGGAAAATGAATGTTGATGGTTCTTACTGGAAGCCTAAGCAGTACCCCAAAACCACATGGGTTGCTGCAAAGGGACCTTCAGTGGATCCATCTACCTTCTCTGGCTTCACTTGTGCTAACCCGATTATCATTGATGAATCCTTTGATGCAAACTATAAACTGTTTAAGATTCAGAATGGTGAAGTGTTTGCCAGGTATATTGGTACTAACTGCGGGAATGGACCACCTTTGAAGAAGATCTGGGCGCCCAAGAGTTGTCTTGAAAATCTTCAGGTAAATGTCATCATGACACCACCTGGGGAGAAGACAAACCCGAGACAAAGGCTTCATATGGTCCAAAGGCTTCATACAGACATAGGACTCACCAGAGTCACCCTAACACCAATGTTTTGCAGGGAAACCATACTCAGGCCTATGAATATGAGCGTGTTTCATCAAACATCCATGTTTATAAGACCAAGAACTACTCTGCTTATTCTTATGAGTATTATTCACCTCCCACAAGGCTATTTGCTAGGGCTCCAAAGCCAAAGTTCTCAGATGTTGTACTTAGACTCATATATTCTAATCCACCCCTAAAGATGTGTGTGGTTAAGAAGAATTAACTCTCTTTGGCGGGGAAAGGTCTCCAGCCGAAAATCAAAGGCGTATGATGCTTATGCTGGGGACCTAAAACATATTGTGGGTGCAAGATAAAATGCCCAAATGGTCTTACTATGTATTTTGTTCTTGGTTTTCTTGACAGTCACCCGATCTACCCTAACCAGGATCTGAACTTTGATAATATGCTTGTTTGTCAAATGTTTCTGCTTCACATTTCCCTTGGTGAAGCCTATCCCCCTAACTGCACTATAGTGTACGATACCAAAGGCTTCTGAATGGATTATGGATAGTGGATGCACTAACCACATGACTGGTGATCGAAGTCTTCTCATGGACTCAACCTTACGTCCATCTGACAAGAGTCACATCACATTTGCTGACACTGGTAAAAGCAAGGTATTGGGTCTAGGTAGAGTTGCAATCTCAAAGGATCAGCACATGGATAAAGTGATGCTTGTTGAATCCCTTGGTTTCAACTTAATGTCTGTCTCAATGCTTTGTGACTTGAATATGGTAGTGATATTTGGAAAATACCGTTGCCTTGTGCTTATGGAATCTGACAAATCTCTAGTCTTCGAAGGATATCGAAAGGACGATTCCTACATGGTAGATTTCTTAGCAGGACCACAGTTGGCCGTATGTCTTCTAGAAAAGGCGTCTGAATGCTGGCATGAGGAACTTGTACACACTCGCAAAGAAGAAACATGTCTTAGGCATCAAGGGCATAAAGTTCAAGAAGGATCATTTGTGTGGTGCCTGCGAAGCTGGAAAGATGACGAGGGCCAAGCATCCCTCAAAGACAATCATGAAGACATCATGTCCCTTCGAGCTGCTTCACATGGACTTATTTGGTCCTACTCGCTACTCTACTCTTACTACCACTACTTGTCTCTATGGTTTCGTCATTGTTGATGATTACTCAAGATATACCTAGGTGCATATAATTCTCTACAAGACTAAAGTGCAGGATGTCTTCGGACAATTTGCCAATCATGCCATGACAAACTATGGCATCAAGATCAAGCATATGAGAAGTGACAATGGCACAGAGTTCAAAAACACTGGCCTCGACACTTATCTTCATACATTGGGCATCACTCATGAGTTCTCAGCTCCATACACACCTCAGCAGAATGGCAACATGGAGCGCAAGAACAAAACACTCATTGAGATGGCTCGGACGATGCTTGATGAATAAAAGACACCAAGGAAGTTCTGGCCTGATGCCATTAATACTGCATGCCACATCATCAACCGTGTTTATCTTCACAAGCTTCTAAATAAGACATCATATGAGCTACTGACTGGTAAGAAGCCAAATGTCAGTTACTTCATAGTATTTGGTGCTAGGTGCTGAATCAAGGATCCGCATCACAATACAAAATTTGCACCGAAAGCACATGAAGGTTTTATGCATGGTTACGGAAAGAATTCGCACTCCTACAGAGTCTTCAACCTATTTCACTATAAAGTGGTTGAAACTGTGTATGTGTGGTTCGATGAAACTAACGGCTCGCAAAGAGAGCACCTGCCAAATGTTCTAGATGAAGTCTCACCAAGTGAATCCATCAAGCTTATGGGTACTGCAGAAATCATACCTTCAGAGGCACAGGCTGGAGAAGAACTTATCATTTCTGCACCAAGTCAACATGAAGACACTGCTCAGCCTGAAGCCAATGCTGAAGACGAAGACAATGATCAGCAGGGGCAAAAATCTTCATCCAGTTCATCCTCATGTTGCAAATTAAGTACATATTGAGAAGATAATTGATAGCATTAATGCACCTGGTCCCCTCACTCGTTGAAGAGAAACACAGCTAGCAAATTTCTGTGGGCACTTTGCATTTGTCTCTATATCTGAACCCAAGAAAGTTGTTGAAGCCTTCATGGAACCGGAATGGATTCAAGCTATGCAAGAAGAGCTTCAATAGTTCGAGCTGAACAATGTGTGGTAATTGGTCAAGCGTCATGATCCTCGCAAGAACAACATCATAGGCACCAAATGGATCTATCGCAACAAACAAGATGAGCATGGTCAAGTAGTCAGAAACAAGGCTCGTCTCGTTGCTCAATTATACACTCAAGTTGAAGGTCTTGACTTCGATGGAACATTTGCTCCGGTGGCTAGGATTGAAGTCATTCACATACTACTAGCCTATACCAACCATCACAACATCCTCCAGTACCAAATGGATGTGAAGAGTGCTTTTCTCAATGGCAAGATTGAAGAAGACGTGCATGTTGCACAACCTCCTGGCTTTGAAGACCCAAAACATCCTGACATGGTATACAAGCTCAATAAGGCACTATATGGCCTCAAACAAGCCCCTCGCGCTTGGTATGACACACTCAAATACTTCCCAAAGAGCAAAGGCTTCAAACCTGGTTCCCTGGATTCCACTCTCTCCATGAAGACATACGATGGTGAACTGTTTGCATGCCAGATCTATGTGGATGACATTATCTTTGGTTGCACTGACAAGAGTTACAGTGATGATTTTGGACACTTGATGCAAGAGCAATATCAGATGTCCGTGAAGGGTGAGCTGAAATTCTTCCTTGGCCTTAAAATCCATCAGCAAAGCAACGACATCTTCATATCATAAGAGAAATACCTCAAAGATTGCCTGCAAGAGTTTGGAATGCAGGACTGCAAAGGATACATGACGCCAATGCCAACAAAAAGTCATCTGGGCCGCGACGACAATGGTAAAGAGTTCGATCAAAAGGTATACCGCTCCATGATTGGTTATTTACTATATTTATGTGCATCTAGGCCAGATATAATGCTTAGTGATGGAGTCCTGGACTAAGGTGTCCTCGGGCGTCCGGCCAATTAGACATGGGCCGAACTGATGGGTTGTGAAGATACGAAGATCGTCGACTGTACCCGTGTCCGGATGGGACTCTCCTTAGCGTGGAAGGAAAGCCTGGAGACCAAATATGAAGATTCCTTTCTCTATAACCGACCTTATGCTAGGTCCGTAGACGTATGTCCTCATAATCATAGTCAGACAGGCTAGACTTTTAGGGTTTAGCCATTATGATCTCGTGGTAGATCAACTCTTGTAATACTCATATTCATCAAGATCAATCAAGCAGGAAGTAGGGTTTTATCTCCATAGAGAGGGCCCGAACCTGGGTAAACATTGTGTCCCATGTCTTATGTTACCATCGACCTTAGGCGCATAGTTCGGGACCCCCTACCCGAGATCCGCCGTTTTTGACACCGACATTGGTGCTCTCATTGAGAGTTCCGCTGTGACGTTGAAAGATAGGTTTGATGGCTCACCTTGTTCTCAAGGACAACGTCATGTCCGGAGGAGCACTGGCCCCAGGCCAAACCCTTCGACTGGGCGGCTTCATCATGACCGCCCATTCGGCCGTTAAGCCGAGGATGACTTCTCGGGTCATCAAAAATCCCCTCCATGTTGACACCAAATACTCCAAACAGATGGATCCGGCGAAGTTGTCGTCTTTAAACAAGCTCCTAGATCACATCGCAACCCTGGGGGTCGCCCCAGACTAGGATCGGATTGGGCTTAAACCCGACCAGAGAGAAATTAAAACTCCACCTATCGCCCATCAAATAGCGGTATTAGAGGAGCAAGACGACAACTCCTCCTCTATATTGAGGACGAACTACGTTCGGATCTCCGAGCTTGAAGAGCCGGGCACCTACCTGCAGAAAGACATGCCTTGTCCTCCGATCATAGAATTGGACAACAAGCCCAAAATATCAGTTGACATCCCGGAGCCCGAACTACTAAGTTCGGAAGTTCTTCAAACTCCGGATCCTAAATTGGGTCAAGGTTCGGATTTCAAACCACCCACTCTCCCAGATATAAGCACCCTCATGGGCATACGACAACAGTCTCAGGAAACGGTCCACAACTTCTGGGCCAGATTCCTCCTTGTCAAAGATAAGATTGAAGATTGCCGCGACGACGACGCGATCTTAGCGGTCGGCAATAATTGGACAAATGAAGGAATCCTCAATGCCATCAACCGTCGTCGCATATCACGCTTCACAGACTTGGCAACCATAGTATACAAGTACATCACAATGGAAAGTGCTTGAAAACTCAGGCAGCTCGCTAGGAACCACTGGTTTCCACCCAACCTCTTGTCCAGGTGAAAAGGACGCACCCTCGTGGCACACACGGCCCAATGCTAAAGAGATATAAGCCCGTTACGGGACACGGAACCGTTCTGGAGGGATGGCTCGACGGATCATGCAAGTTACATGCAACACCGGATACTATATCAACTCACAACCTTAGAGCATGTTGGATACTCCGGTAGGTGGCCAAGAGCGGCGAGGATATCCTCACCAAAAACAACCCAGAGCAATATCCCCCAAAAGACGACGACCTCAAAGTATTGACGGTCTTCGAGACTTTCGCTTCAAACAGTAAGCGGAAAATGGCACTCCGTGACCTCGCCGAAGTCTGCCAAATCGCAGCAACAAACTCTTGGAACGACACGGCCATAACTTTCAATGTCGATGACGAACCAAAATTCAGGACAGTCCGGGCACCAGCCGCCTCAGTCCTCAGTCTGATCGTGGATGGCTTCCGGCTCACCAAGGTTCTCATGGACGCCGGCAGCGGACTAAACCTCATTTACGAGGATACACTCAGTAAAATGGAAATCGACAGGAGCCGCATTGAGCAAAGTAGCACGACCTTCCGAAGAATTATTCCTAGTCGGGAGGCACGATGGACGGGAAAAATCAGGCTCGACGTGGTATTTGGCACACCAGAGAACTATCGGACCGAACAATTAGCCTTCCAAGTGGCCCCTTTCAATAGTGGATATCACGCCCTATTGGGGCGAGATGCATTTACACGCTTCCAAGCTATACCTCACTAGTGGTATATGAAGCTCAAGATGCCCGAGCCTAATGGCATAATCACTCTCGCCAGTGATACGGACATAGCGCTTCGTGCTGAAAATAAAACTGCATCCATGGCCCTCGAGGCATTATCTGAAGCCCTAGCGGTCGAAGTATTAACTGCATTACGTTCCACGGTGGATAGGGACGATGTAATCCTAGACAAACGACCCAAATCCACCTCCTTCAAACTAGCAGAAGAAATAGTCAAATTCCAAGTCCATCCAATGGACCCCAAGAAGACAACATCTATTGCGGCACAACTAGACCCAATGGTCGACACCGCGCTACGAGAGTTTCTGCGTGAGAAATAGGATATATTCGCCTGGCACCCCTCGAATATGCCAGGAATCCCACACAGATTGGCCGAACACAGTCTCAATATATTGAAGGGATATAAACCGGTCAAGCAAACACTACGGCGCTTTTCCGAACCCAAGCGTCAAGCTATGGGGGAGGAGCTAGCCAAGCTAACCGAGGCCGGATTCATTAGAGAAATAAAACAAACGGACTGGCTAGTAAACTTGGTGATGGTGCAAAAGAAGGATAAATCCTGGCACTTGTGCATCGATTTCATAGACCTCAATAAGGCCTACCCTAAGGATCCCTTCCCCTCCCCCGCATCGACCAGATCATTGATGCCACCGCAGGACACGCCTCACTGTGCTTCCTCGATGCATATTCCGGATACCATCAAATCAAAATGAAGGAGCCCGATCAAGCCATAACGGAATTCATTATCCCAGGTCCAAAAACTCGTAGGATGCATGGCAGCTCTAAGCCGCTTTATCTTCATATTGGGAGAAAAGGCATTGCCACTGTATCGCCTCCTCCGGCGCATCGATGACTTCGAGTGGAAGGATGCGGCAACAGCCGGACTGGAAGAAACAAAAACCCTTCTTGCGAGCAACCCAATCCTGGCCGCGCCGAACATCAGCGAACCCATGCTATTATACATATTGGTAACACACCAGGTGCTGAGCGCCGTGCTCGTCGTTGAGCGAGAGCAGGACGAACACAAATTCCTGCTTCAAAAGCCGGTATACTACGTACCCACTATCCTCACACCATGCAAATCCTGGTACCCTCATTATCAAAAGATAGAATACACGTTCTTCATGGCATCCCGGAAGCTACGACACTGCTTCCAAGAATGTTCTATCATGGTGGCTTCCGAAGTACCACTCAATGACATAATAAACAACCGTGATGCTATGGGCCGGATAGCCAAATGGGACATTGAGCTCTTTCCATTCGATATAACATACAAACTGTGTCGAGCCATCATATCCCAAGTACTAGCAGACTTCATCGCTGAATGGACAGAGGCCCAACTCCCTAAAGAGTACGACACATATTCCAACTGGGTTATGGATTTCGATGGTTCCAAAATGCTGGCAGGATTAGGAGCGGGCGTTGTTTTAACGTCCCCCACTGGAGATGTAGTCCAGTGCGTGCTCTAAATATTATACACAGACTCCAATAACGCAGCCAAAATGGCTGTCTCCATGGGCATACAACGCCTGGAAGTGCGCGGGTACTCAAACCTCGCAATATCTCAAATAAATGGAGATTTTGATGCCGAAGATCTGAAGATGGTGGCTTATCGCAACGCCGTCCTAAAAATGTCGGCTCGGTTTGAGGGGCTCGAGTTTCATAATGTGGCTCGAGAATGTAATCAAGTGGCAGACGTCCATGCTTGCATCGGCGCTAAGCACGACCCAGTCCCACCTAACATCTTTCTGGAAAGGCTTTTTAAGCCGTCTGTGGTGTGGCAAGTGGAGAGCGGCAACACCAGTCCAGATCTGAGCACAACCCCAGATTCCGAACACAACGATATCATCGGGGGCTTAGCCACCGAAATAACACAGTCGACCCGTCTCATCATGGCAGTCATTGCCCCATGGACAGAACCCTTCTTGGCCTACCTTAATAGGAGAGAAATCCCGGAGGAACAGAACGAGGCTCGCCGCATTGTCCGGCGTTCGAAGGCCTACAAGGTTCACGACGGAGAGCTCTACAAGAAAAGCGCTACCGGATCCTTCAAAGATGTATCTCCGAGGAAGAGGGGCAGCAGCTCTTGGCTGAAATTCATGCCGGTCTCAGCGGTCACCACGCCGCAGCTCGGGCCCTTGTTAGCAAGGCCTTTCGTACATGACCTTGTCCAAAGTTGCGTCGGATGCCAGCTCTTCGCCAACCAAAGCCATATGCCCCCCACCGCTCTACAAACAATCCCCATCACTTGGCCTTTCGCGGTCTGGGGGCTCGATATGGTCGGACCCCTTAAAGGAGGAAGCCATAAGAGAAAGTATCTACTGGTCATGGTGGATAAATTCACTAAGTGGATAGAGGCCAAACCAGTTAAAACAGATGAGGAGGGGCCAGTGATAGAATTCATATCCGGCATGGTGCATCGTTATGGTGTTCCACACAACATCATCACCAATAACGGCTCCAATTTCACAGCCGATGAGGTGAAAACTTGGTGTGCTAATCTGTGCATTAAGCTCAATTACGCCTCTTTCTATCACCCGCAAACAAACGGTCAAGTCGAATGGGACAATGGTCTTATTATGAGCGGCATCAAACCCAGACTAGTGCGGTCTTTGAGAGAATCGGACAAGCACTGGGTCGAGGAGCTTGACTCCATACTCTGGGGGCTGTGGACCACGCCCAACCATAGTACTGGATATACACCTTTCTTCATGGTGTACGGCGCGGGGGATGTGTTGCCTTGCGAGATTATTCATGACTCACCTCGGGTGCGCATGTACGAAGAAAGAGAGGCAGAGCTTGATCGGCAGGACAACCTACATGCCCTGGAGGAAGAGCACGATGTTGCAAAATCCCATTCCGCATTTTATCAACAACAGGCCCGAAGATATCAAAGCAGAGAAGTATGGGCCAAGACTTATAATGTTGGCGAACTCGTTATACGCTTGTCGGAGAAGAAAAAGGACAAAGTCAAGCCCAAGTTGGAAGGTCCCTTCATCATTGACCAACTTCTCACTAGAGGAGCATACCGCCTGCGTGCTGCATCAGAGAATTGCCTAGAGCCGAACCCCTGGAACGCGTCCATACTCCCAAGATTCTATGCCTAGCGCCGAACTATTTGTTCGTCTCCTTCTCCCTATTGTTTCCTTTATTTTTTGCTCTCTTTTTGTTCTTCCTTTTTTCTAAGCCTTAAAGCCCTCGCACAGCTAAACCGTGCACCTGCGATGTACACATCCTCGAACATGTACGTCCATTATACCTGGGGGCTTCCCGGACAGAAGCTTATTCTTATTTTTTGATCATCATGCTCATCACATATGTGTTTTCCCCATGTGTGCCTTTTCTTCGCCATTATATGCATCGATATGACTTATGTTTTGGCCAAGCTGGGTTGCCTGGCTCCTGTGCTTATGCCCTATGTTCCCATTAGTTCGGCTAGGGCATAAAGGGAGCACCTCTACGGTTGTTACTGCCGAGTCATCCGGATGTGTGCCTCAGACTGGGTGAAGCCGAAAGCTAGCGTTCTTAAGGGAATATTCAGTCGGTGGATTAAAGATGTTTTTGCATTCACCCCATGGTAAACCCCCAGATGTTACGTATACTACGATTTTTCCAATCACAGTTCAGACATGCATTTTAATGCATGCAAACCCAAGGAAAGGAACCCTTAAAGGAACTATTCTCTCTAGAAGATGTTTCTTACAATCATAATGTAATATAACATAACTAGCCGGATAAAACCTGTCTGTTCAAGCAACTATGACCCCTACGCCTGGTTTCCACGCATACCCCGTTCTATTTTACTGCTCAGGTATTCGAAAACACTCCGCACCTTCGGGTCTAGAGGTTGAAGCAAAAAGGTCTGCTAGAGTTACATATGTCAAGGAAATTACATAGTCACTTGGACTCAAAAATGTCCTCCTCTATATCGTCCAGCAAGCTGTCTAACTTACAATCCTGCTGGGAATACTTGGCTGCAACTTCTACTTGGTCATATACCAAATTAACAGGAACTTCTTTTCCATCTGACCCTAGAGGTCCGACCCGAGCCATATGATTTGTATCGAGCTTGGTATACCGTGTTTTCACCATGGCCCAGGCCTCTCGTGCACCTTCCCGGCAAGCTGATATCTTCCACAATCTAAAGCGTCGTCGTGCTTCCTTGAATAGTTGTATAAGATCCTCCATCTTTCCCGAAGGGGAGGCAGATGGCCATAAGGCCTTGGCAACACTTCGCATCACCTGCCGAGCTTGCTCTATGCACTTGCGACAGCTCTTGTAGCAGATCGCTCGAGAATCCGGACATCTCCTCTTCGGGACGACAGGTCAGTATACCTGCAGACATAACTCTGTCAGTCCCCTCTATCTCCGAATTATTCGAAGGTAAGTTTGACCACATACTGAATATGCTGCCTTGTAGCTTTTTATTCTCCTTTACAGAGTCAGCTAGCTGGGCCCGTACATCTTTCAGTTCCTCGCCCAGTTGGGTATTGGAATCCTGGAGCTTGTTTTTCTCCATCACAACTTTTGTTAGCATATGCTCGCCCGTGGCTACAGTTATTTGGCTTCTCGTTCTCCGCCTTGAGCGGCTTTTAGTTGCTCTTACAGTTGATCTAATGATCCTATTAAGAGGTGAGCAACCTTGTTAGCATTATTAGTATACCATTATGTTTTTTTGATGGAGGGGAACATTACCAGCAGATGCCTTCTTGGATTTCTCCAGTTCGGCATTGGCAGTAGTTAGCTAGGTCCGATACTTTTCTAGTTCCGGAGATACCAGGTTGTTCTTCGCCGTAAGATCCTGGTTATACAATGATCCTTAAATCAATTGTATCAACTGCTTTAAGTCTCGGGGGCTACTGGTGTATGATTATTAAATCTACACTTACCCGCATATCTTTCAGATGCTGGCCTGTGGCTCTGGCAAGCCCATCCCGAGCAGCTCCGATGTACGCATCGGCCGAGCTGAAGGCATCAAATGCCTCCTTTAAAAAGTTGGGATCACGAAGAGAGGCCCTCCAACGATGATGATTCATGGCGCTCTCCACTTCAGAGTTCGTTACGGACATATCGTCTGAATCCTCTGTGGAAGGACAGTTCGGCGCCAATCCCGTGTCAGCCCCGTCCTTAGGGCAGGGTCTGGAACCTGACTAGTGGAGGCATGTCCGGCCGGTTCCCCGGACATAGTCTGGCGGATGCTTTTTCTGATAGAATGCGGCAAATGGCCTCATGATTTGATGTGGCGATTAGAAGATGTACTCTTGAAAAAACCTTACCTCTTTGATGAGTGTTCTGTCATGTTATCATTTGCCTTCCTCTTCGAAGATATGCTCGGCGCGAGCGCCGTTCTCCTCGGAGACGCTTCTGATGCACACAGTTGCATCGAGCGCCTCCCCTTTGGAACACGAAATAGTTTGGTGGGTGAGGCATAGTGAGGAAACTCTTTCAATGAAGGTGTCTTTTAAATTACTTACATGTGTAGCAGGGAGGATGCCGGGGTAATCGGTGATGATGGGTACTTCCGTACCATCATAACTCCTCTGATAGAATACTCCATCCTCGAGCTCCACAAATATGTCTGTATCTTCTTTGAATCTGGGGTCAAGGTCCCGTTTGTGACCCTCCGACTATGGAGCGGGGCTATGGATCCCCTCGATAGCCCTCTGCCATTCCTGTTGCGAGTGGATAGGTTACTGTCCATCGAAAATGATTCAGCGAAAGGAGTAAAATTGTGGGATTGGAGCTTACCCAGCTAGGAGGATTATACATGGAAAACCCATCTCGACATTGGAGACGAGTGAACTCCTCCTTCTCCCCTTTGTACAGTTCGGCCAATATTTCGACCAAAACGGCGGGGGGTTTCGGACCCTTGCACCTATAGCGTGAGGCGTCATCTTCCTCTTATAGTGCCACATGGGAAGCCCTCTGTATTGGAGTGGATGGACACCCCGCACTATGGAGATCACCATTACCTCGATTATTGACAATCCAGACTGGGCGAGCATCTTAATCTTGCCATCAACAGGCTGACTTCTGCGCTACCCTCCTCCTCGATGCTCCGAGGACGCCAGCTATGGCGTTTCTTCAATGGAGCACTTGAAAATTCGGGCGGGCCCATCCGGACTGGGTCAGGAAGAGTGACGTTGTAAATATAGAACCATTCGGAAGGCCACTCTTCGGAAGCCTTCTTCGGCGTGCCGGACAGGTATCCGGTCCCGGCGATATGCCACACTTCGGCTCCTCCAACTTTGAATATCGACCCTCCTCGATTACGAGGGACGAGGCAGAACAATTTTCTCCATAAATCAAAATGGGCCCCATAGCCTAGGAATAGCTCACATAGAGCAACATAACCCGCAATGTGCAGGATGGAGGCGGGAGTGAAATTGTGCAGTTAGAGGCCATAATACTCCAGAAGTCCTCGAAGAAAGGGGTGGATTGGAAATCTGATGCCTCGTAGCAAGAAGGAAACGAAGCATACTCGTTCCCCCTGGACGGATTGGGGAAGTTCTCCACCTGAACCCCGCCATTGAAGGACGTCAGCCCTGCTCGTGCAGGGACTAGATCCGCTAGAGGAAGAAAGCCCTGTTTTTGCAGCTTCGACAGCTGACTGTGAGATACGGAGCATATCTCCCAATCACCCTTTTCGGAGCCATGGGGACGAGAGGAAGAGCTGGGAGCGTTAGCCATGTTGGGGTGGTTCTGCTTAGCAAGATCGGAGGATTTTTTCCGCGGGGTGTGGAATGGATCTGAGATCTATTCTCTTTAAATAGGCACGTCTCTTGTATGGTCAGGGTGGTATGTGCAAAAATACCCCAACCTCTTGTATTCACTTGACACGTGGAAGCTGAAGTCAGGAAGGCGCGGAAGCCGAGGGGTATGACATTAAATGGAAAGCCGAATACATCACTTTGAAGTCATCGAAGGAGGAACCCTCCTTGCAATGTCGAAGACTATCTGCACACAGGACACCTCGTCATTGAAGTCTGGTTCGGGGGCTACTGAGGGAGTCCTAGACTAAGGGGTCCTCGGGCGTCCGGCCTATTAGACATGGGCCGGACTGATCGGTTGTGAAGATACAAAGACCGAAGACTCTACCCGTGTCTGGATGGGACTCTCCTTGGCGTGGAAGGCAAGCTTGGTGACCAAATATGAAGATTCCTTTCTCTGTAACCGACCTTATGTAACCCTAGATCCCTCCGGTGTCTATATAAACCAGAGGGCTAGGTCCGTAGAAATATCTCCTCATAATCATAGTCCGACAGGCTAGACTTTTAGGTTTTAGCCATTACGATCTCATGGTAGATCAACTCTTGTAATACTCATATTCATCAAGATCAATCAAGCAGGAAGTATGGTTTTACCTCCATAGAGAGGGCCCGAACCTGGGTAAACATCGTGTCCCCTATCTCTTGTTACCATCGACCTTAGACGCACAGTTCGGGACCCCCTACCCGAGATCCACCGGTTTTGACACTGACACTTAGCGTTTGCATGTGTGCCCAATTCCAAGCGGCACCAAAGGAGTCACATCACTTAGCTGTGAAGCGAATTCTTCAATACTTGGCTTACACCCCAACACTAGGATTATGGTATCCAAAGGGCTTAGAGTTTGATCTAGTTGGATTCTCATATGTTGATTATGCTGGTGACAAGGTTGATCGCAAGTCTACATCAGGTACATGTCACTTTATTGGACGATCTCTTGTCTGTTGGTCTTCAGAGAAGCAGAAATGTGTGTCTCGCTCCACTACTGAATCTGAATACATTGCTGCTGGATCTTGCTGCGCTCAGCTTTTATGGATGAAGCAAACTCTCAAGGACTATGGCATCCATCTGAAGCAACTGCCACTCTACTTCGAAAATGAAAGTGCCATCAAGATTTCCAACAACCCAGCTCAGCATTCGAAGACAAAGCACATTCAGATCTGTCATCACTTTCTCAGAGATCATGTCATGAAGGAAGATATTGATATCATTCACGTCAACACTGAAGAGCAATTGGCAGATATCTTCACATAGCCCTTGGATGAGAAAATGTTTTGCAAGTTGCGGTGTGAGCTAAATATCTTAGAATCCTCAAATGTCTTGTGATTGGACACACATCCTAACGCTTATGCATGTTGATGACTTAGATGTGCAACACACGAAGTAACGTATAACTTCAATCAATGAAGACATACATTCGAAGTATGAATACATGAACACAGAATTTGATTTCGGAGCGCCATGATAATTGTGTGCCATGTCTTGGTCTAATACTTCCTATACGGTGGGTAACGCCACCACCAAACTTTTGTTTGAAGTGTTTTTATTGCCGTCACATTTGCATAATCTTCGCATTTGGTTTGTCTTCAACATTGATCTTTCTACGCGTTTATCTTCACAATGTTGAGTTGGTCTTGG
>NC_041386.1:220922311-220944332 GCF_002162155.2 Triticum dicoccoides | reverse complement strand
GGCACTATTCTAATCCCGGGATCAGAATAACTATTTGGATCACGGGGCCCTATATAGGGGCGATCAGACATTCCCGAGATCTACACCTCCCGAACCGACCAGCCCACCTTCAAGATGGGAATGGGCCGGGTCGGCCCGCTGGGTCACTGGCCCGACCCAAAATGTCGAGGCCAATGGGCCAGGTGGGTTGGCCTTGAATCATAAACGGGTCAGTGCAGCCGGCACCGTGCGACCCGATGGGTCACACGGGTCGACCCAACAATCTAATTGCGCTGCTCCCGGCGATCTATGTCTGCCGACGCCAGCTGCCCCCGACCATCTCTGCCGGTCTGCTGTCGCCGCCGGCTGCCCCCGACCATCTCTGCTGGCTTGCTGCCGCCGGTGTTCCTCCTGCCTGTCGTTCGTCATCTCGGTCGTCGTCGAGCTCGCCGACCTGCAGTCCCGTTCGCCGTCGACCTTGCCATTCCGGTCGTAGGTGAGACTCTAGCTGGCTTCCTCCCCTTCCCAGTGCAGATCCTGTTCAGCTTGAAGCCAATCCTGGTTTCGTTTTTGGTCAGTGTTATGTGGTAGCTCAACCTACAGTGTGTTTGGTTAGTGTTGTGTTCTTGGTCAATCCTGATAATTCAACTCAGCTGGTGCAGGTTTTCCTACATGTGAAGCCAACCATCAGGATGGCCTTGGAGTTTTCTCGTATAGTAGTTGCTTGGTGTTGGTTCTGCAGTATTTTCGGGAATGCTGTTGGTTCTGCTTGGAGTTTCCTACATGTGACTTTTTCATACTACTATGAATCTACAGTAGTTCTTTTCTCAACAAATGTAGATTGTCGTGTATTGGATGTGAAAAGAGTTGAAATTGGAACTTCTATTTATTTCATATTATAGCTGAATTTCGGATCGGCCCTGGGGTACCCAATGGGCCAGCAAGGCCACTGAATTTTGTCAAAATGGGTCGACCCGTGGCCCCCTGAAATTGGCCTTGAGGCCACGAGACCAGGTCCAAGGCCAGGTCCGGGCCGGCCCATTCCCATCTTGAGCCCACCTACACCTCCTGAACGGACCATTAGCTAACCCGTGACCTTCTCCTCCCCACCTCAACCAAATCCGGTCTGGATCCCGCCGCCACTAACGGCCTCCCTCCGGCCGCCGCGGCCGGCCTTCCTCCCCCGCCGCGCCCGACCTCCATCCCCCACTACTGCGGCCAGCGTCCTTCCGCCATGGCGCCCAGCCTCCCTCCCTTCGATCGCCGCGCCCAACCTCATCCGGTCGCCGAGCCCAGCCTCCCTCCCCCGTTGTGGCCCGCCTCCCTCCCGCCGCCGCGCCCAGATTCCCTGTCGCGGCCGCGCCCAACCTCCCTCCCTGACGTGCCCAGCATCCCTCACTCCGCTGCTACTCCACATCGGCTTCTCCAGTTGCCGCCGCCGCCTACTTCAACCGCCCCATTACCCGGGTCGCCGCACCGGCTCCACCGGCCCCTACAGTACACCGCTGGTACCGCCGCCCTACACGGGGACGCGGCCCATCGTGCCTTCTACATGCCTCCGCATGCCATTGCACGCTGCCGGGGACGATGGCAGCACCCACCGGCATGGGGCGCTGCACCATCTATCAGCCATCGTCCACCTCCACCTCCAACAGCACTGCCCATGGCCCCGTCCATCAATCGAGCGCCGACCTCCATCGTCTCCCTTCATCTTCCTATGCGTGTGGTGGACGCCATGGTGAGCTCGCCGGTCCCTGCACAGAAATGTTGTAGTTCAAAAGAAATAAGGATATAAGTTCATGGACCGTGGTGAGTTAGAATTTTGTGTTAGCTTTCTATTCATTTTCAACCTAGCAGGTTGGGTGAACAGTTGGGATCTTTTTAGATGTGAATCTGTGTTTGAAGTGGGAAAATTTCGAACCAACCTACTTGGGCCCGCTTACCCGGATCTCTGGAATTTTTGCCAATGTATAGTTAGTTCTTGCTTACAATTAGTTCTTGGAATGTAAAGGCTATAAGTAGGATTCGGAACCTTTTGTCCTAATTCATCTAACTGAGCAATGTTGGTCTTTCATCTCCATTGAGCAGGTAGCTTCAGTTATTGTGCAATATGTAGTGCTTTGCCTGTGTTGAATTGCTCATGCGATCTGTAAACTGCTATGGATATATGAAGCACAGCTGAAGAAGCCCCATATTGTTTCATACCGGTGAATGATCAGTGTTTTATCTGTTTCAGATCTTAGTATCCCTGGAGATGGAAGTAAGAAAGACAGGTTCATGATAAACCCTGGTAAAAATATTCGTGGGAGGTTAGCAAGTGGCGGCCTAATTAAGACTGCTACAACACTTTGAGGTTCATCTCCAATTAACTAGTGATGCCAAGAATGAAGGTCCCAAAGCATTATGTCATGGTGTTGCAGACATTCATCTGCACAAATGTCTGTTACATTGATTGTGTGGGTTTCTCAATTGCGGACACCGTAGCAGCTGATGCAATCAACATTAATCAAGAAAACAAGGGCCTGATACTCTCCATGTGTTCTATTATGATTATGTTTTGTCGCAAATTCCTGGTGGATGGGCAGCTTAGAGATTGGGAGGGAGACATGTCCTGCTGCAGTCATTCCTGTTATGGTCTTTGATATGCGGTCTAATTCCACTGGACCCCAATAGAGAAGTAATTCTGGTCCCTTCTTGCCCTTTGTGTTGGTGTGGCACAAGGTTTCATATTTCCTGCCATTCATACAGTCCTGGAAAAATGGGTGCCACCGCAGGTGCGCTCTCGCTCGGTGTCGTTAACAACCTCAGGGATGTACCTCGGGGCTGCTTGTGACATATTGTTCTTTCCAAATCATGTAGATCAAAGAAAGAACATAGAATATTTAAAAATGTGGATACACACATTTTCCATACATGAGCAAAAAACAAGAAAAATGCGTAATTTTTTCCTTCTTTATTTTCCTCTTTGTGATTGTGTGCTCTCCATGTGATTTTAAAAAATGTCCACAATGAAAGAAAGTGTGCCCTCTTCCTTGTGTGGTCTGCACATTTGCTTGCTCCACAAAAACAGTCAGTGAAGTTCAAGTATTGCTTCTGTGGAAAAAAGTTCAAAAAAAAGAACGAGGTGTTCCAAAAGTCTGGTGCATTCGTCAAGACTAGAAGTTCATAAAATAAGATGCTCAACCGGAATGATACAAAATATATTAGTTGATATGACAACCCCTTCGAGTCCAAAAATGAAAACCAACAAAGTTCAACAAAAACACACTAATCCTAGAGTTCAAATAACAAACAGAATTGGTGAAAAACTAGGGAACATTCATGACATATGTGTAGAAGTTCAGAGGGAGCTACGAGGGAAATTCAGAGAATAAAAAATATTTAGGCACAAAAAAGAACAAACTTGTTTACTTTATGTAACAAAAACTTTAATAATTCAAGCGGGGATTTAAAAGTCAAGACTCAAGAGACGGGATGTGCAGAGGATAAAAATCAACGGTGTAGACTTGAGTAATTCATGGTGGAAAACCAATAAAAATCAGGTTTTCTCGTTACTAGACAATAAAACCAAGTTTAATTAGAAAAAGTGGAGGAGTTTGATATTTATAATGGTTTTTTCCAGTTACTAAAGAATAAAACCAACAAGTTCAATTTTAAATAACGAAGAGGTTTAGTGTTTCTAAAAAAACTGCAATTTTCACATTTCTAAAAAAACACAAAGAAGTTCAAATAAAAATTTAGAGCGGTTCGATGTCTATAAAAAAGTCGTATTTTTTCGTTACTAAAAGCGAAACAGAGAGAAGTTCAAATTAATAAGTGCCAGAAGTTCACGTACTGTATGGTGTGTGTTTTCAAATGAGAAAAGAGAATAAAAAGTTAAAGTATAAAATTTTAGTTGCAAGAAGTTCAGGTGCTCGGCAAGGGAAAGTTCAAAACTTCTTATGAGAGAGGTAATCGGCATGGCATATCATTTGTGCAACTCCGATGAACGGGTGAGAAATTATGAACAAAAAATACGTGGTAGAAGTTCAAAGTGAAAACAACGGGAAGTTCGATGATTATAGAAAACTCAGATTTTTCCTCGGTATTATAGAATGGAAACAACAAGTTCAAAAATAAAATAAGAAGAAGTTCAACTTTTAAAAATAGAGCGCTTCAAAATTTCATAAAAAATTAAAAGAAATAAAACCAGGAAGTCCATATAAAAAAGATGGAGAAGTTCGATGATTATAGAAAACTCAGATTTTCCACGTTATTAAAGAATGGAAAGAAGAAGTTCAAAAATAAAAAACAAGAAGTTCATCTTTTAAAAATAGAGTACTTCAAAATTTCATAACAAAGGATTAAAAATAAAACTAGGAAGTCCATATTAATAAGATGGAGAAGTTCGATGATTATAGAAAACTCAGATTCGCCTCGTTATTAAAGAATGGAAATAAGAAGTTCAAAAATAAAATAACAAAAAGTTCACCTTTTAAAAATACAGCACTTCAAAATTTCATAAAAAAAGGATTAAGAAAATCAGATTAAAAAATCATAAAAAAAACTCAGATATATTCACGTAACCTAGAGAAGTTCAGATTGATAACTGCCAGAAGTTCACGTATTACACAGTGTGCATTTCGTATTAAAAAAGAATAAAAACAAAGGCTAAAAGTTTTGTTATTATAAGTTTAAGTCCTCGGTCGGAGAAAGTTAAAAAATTATTTGTGTAAAAGGAATATCATTTGTGTAACACTGACGAATGAATGAGAAAATTACAAAAGGAATATCATTTATGTAACACTGACGAATGGATGAGAAAATTACAAACGAAAATACATCATAGAAGTTCAATGTGAAAACGACAGGAAGTTCGATTACTACACTGAATGAATTTCAGATGAAAAACTTTTAAAATCGTTGCGAGTATGAAAAAATGATCAACACGGGAAAGTTGCGTGTTTACAACAGCTTTTCTTCGGTATATCACTTGCTCAATTCCAGTGAGTGGATGGAGAGCTACGAGCAGTGGATGAAGAGCTACGAGCAACAAAAGCACATGAAAAAACAGAGCGAAGTTCATGTACACATGCCGGGAAGTTCAAATTCTTCATGTGGTGCATTTTTGAAGAATATGTTTCACGATAAAGGCAGAACGAACGATCCCGCTGTTTTTGAAATTACTTGAAAACAGCTAGGAATTAGAGAAAACCATCAACATGAAAATGTTTTGCATTTTCCATAGCTTTTTAACGGTATATTATTTGCCCCATTCCGATAAAAATTGAAAAAATTACAGCGAAAATACGTTTTTAGCAATTTTCAAAATTGACATAAAACCGTAATGAATTGGGATAAATAATATATACCAAAAAGTTTCGCATTTCCTCAAGCTTTCCAACGACATATCATTTGCTGCATTCAGACGTAAGGTTAAAAACTTAGCTCAAAAATATGAACTCGGTGGAACTTCTACCGTTTTCTAAATTACTTTTGAACCGTTCAAAAATAGAAAAAACTTTCAACAAGAGAAAGTAGTGCATTTTCATAAGATTTCCAATGCCATATCATTTGCCTCAATTGGATTGGCCGTTTAGAAATGACATCGAAAATACAAACTCGGCTATTCGGTTTGTGAAATTTTACGATTTTCCAAATTACTCTTTAACCATAAGGAATTAGATAAAGCTTTCAACATGTGAAAGGAGAGGTTTTGCAGAAGCTTTCCAACACCATATTATTTGCCTCATTCCGATAAACAGTTTAGAAATGCGATCGAAAATACGATTCATGTTTTTTGTATGAAGAAAAAACGGTTTTCAAAACTGCTCTTAAACCGCTTACATTTTGCCAAAAATTTAACTTGGGTCATGATACTGGTGTCCATAGCTTTCCAATGGTATATCACAAGATCCATTTGGGAAATGTTAGCGGAAGTTCAACCTAGCACTGGGAGAAGTTCAGGTCAAACAACTCACGCAGTAAAAATTGCAAAAAAATGCAATTTCATCACGACCCGAGAACAAAATCCGCCAACGAGCGAGATTCCTATTTAAAACCAGTATTTAGTTGCTCAAAATGTTTCTAGATTACACTAACATCATATAGAACACGACTAAACAGAATAATTCGCGGGGGAAGCCACGGTTGCGAAGATAGCCTGAAGGTCGAGTTCGTACAAAGGGAAGTTCAGGCGTGTTACTCAGGCAGTTCAGGTTGTGATAAGTATATTATTCTGATCCCGTGATGAGAATAGTGTTATATATATACATATATTCGAGTTATGTCCTCTACAACATTCACTTATAGCCATGTCTTCAAGTTTGCATTTTTTTATCTAAGTGAATGTGATCGGACCCTAACCTCTTCTGTGCTTCTACCTCAAATTCTATCTATCCAAATCATATGCACTCTATTGAAACTGTCGATTGTCTTCTTTGAGTCCTTGTCAGCAGAAGACATATAGACTAAAGTTAAATATGTTTTAATGCTATATCCTTATTGCCTGAAAACTGGAGAAGCCAGAACGACCACCCGACAATCCAGGCATACATGGGAACATGGAACAACTTCCAATGAGTTGCATGCATGCAAAGTGTCCTTCAGGTGTGAACCTCTAGGGGCACGTACGTAATAACGATGTGTTGTCCCTGTCCTTATAAATACACACCTCACCGCGGTCATTATCTCTTCTTCCACCTCTTCTCCTCGCATCAAAACCCTAGCGCCTCCGCTTGCTCGCATCGACGTTGAAGACGAAGCGCTTAGCTGCCACGACATCTTCGACACCGTCCTCACACCGGCCATGGACCTCGTCCTCTCCGCCGCCGTAGGTGTCTTCCATCGCCAAGTTAGGGCGCGGGAGATTGAACTGCTCAGCCTCTATCTCCATCTCGTCTAGCAGTTCGTCAAGCGGTAATTAAAACTTACTTTTTAGTGCCTTTTTGATCCGTCAAATCCATCCACTTCAACCAAAAGTAGTTTCTTCACTTTCATATATGGATCTGTCCATGTCTGCATCTCATATCATGCCAAGTATATTCACTTATGCTTCACAAGTAGTTAGATTCCTCACTTGTACTTATTCATGGATTCGTACAAATCTGGAACCGACTCTCTTCAAATAAGTGAATGTCTTCGCACTATGAGGTCAATGTCTTCAAACTGGTTTATCTTCAAAATCTTCTGAGAATGCATATGACCTCTTCCCCTTCCCTCGCACCTTAACACTGTCACAGCTACATGTCCGCGGGAGAATCACTTGGTTCTCATAGTCTTCATTCATTTGCAGAGTTTTTGCAGCGTCACATCAACTCTCCTGAAGCCAGTTCCTGTCTGACCAGCAAGAGGAAGTCATTCACAGTCTTGAAGCCGCTCAGTCTGAATCCAATGGCCACTGACAAGTCTGTAAGGAAGGGCGGCAGGCAGCACCGTGGGAATATAGCTAAGGATCTACCTCTAGATCTATTTGAAATGTACAAGTCGGATCCTGAAGAAACCTATGGTGAGCACAAGACCCGAATCCAATGGATTCGAAGATATTGGGCAGAACAGTGGTTCAAGTATAACTTTGTCACTGTCGAATATGCTGAAAAGAATGCCATCAAGCATCCATGGAGAGATATTTTGTACCGAAATCTGTAGCCCAAGTCCAAGCCCGAAGCCATTTCTCAAGGCTTCTATCCGTGCATGGTCCGAAGGCCACATCCAGAAAACACCGACCCATCATCTTTGTTATGGTGTCGTGATGACAATCTTTTCAAGCACAACTACCAGTTTGCAAAAGAGTCAGCTAAGAAGAACAAGAAGGACCTTGGACTCAATTTCAACCCTGGTCCGTCTGCTCCAAGGGCTGATGGCACCCGCGATGCCAATCCCAATTAAATTTTCCCCTTCTACAACCTCGAAGGCCTCATCACTCACATAGTTGTACAGGGGGCTGCGGTGGATCACTCAGCTGACGACGCAGATTCTGATGAAGCGCCAGCTCCACCAAAGCCACAGAAGTAGAAGAAATCAAAGGCTTCAAAGCCCTCTGCTGCACCGAAAGTTTTGCGTGTGAAGCCATTGGCAACTACACCTCCTGAACCCAGTGTGCAATCAGAAGATCTCTCTCGTGTCACCAAGAAGACGAAGAAGCCCATGAAATTTTTTGGGCATGAACTTACTCCAGCTACCATTCTATGGAATGAAGACGAAACCATTGATTTGTGAAGCGACGAAGTTCTTGGTGATGATGCCCTTGAGTTGTTGATCAAGAGCAAGCAAGAGGCGGAGATCTTCAATGATCTGCCCCTCTTTGATGTGGATATTTTGAACCACTTCATCAACGAATGGTTTGATGAACCGAGCCTCAGCATTGATGATCTTCAGCTGCCAGTTGACATCAGCGTCACCTTCCACGGAGCCATTGCTAATGAGTTGGCCTTGGCTTAAAAGATTGTCAAGGTGAAGAACAAAATAGATTTTGAGAAGGCGCAGTTCAACAAGAACATGACAAAGCATGGTGTGGCAGATGTTCAAAGCTTCAAGAAAATACTGCATGATCTTAAAGAACTGCTTCACAAGAAACGTGAAGAAGCAAAAGGTTCAAGAGAGCGGATGAAATACTTCGCAGAGAAATGTGTTCAAGCTCACAATGAGGTAGAGAAGCGCAAGGCACTGGGGCACCCTGGTATCGACCCCAGAATGGCTGCCAAACAGAAGAAGAAGTCTGATGCGGCCCAAACTGAAGCACCACGGCAGGAAGAACCTCGCATTGTCTTCCCTGCCAGCACGACAGGCTCGAAGCCTATGGTCACCTCAGTAGCTTCAGAACTGAAGAAAACCAGGGCACCTAAAGCTGATGCCAGGAAGCGCAAGCACAAGGATGCTTCTGATGATGCTCCATCCAAGAAGAAGCAGAAGACTAAGTCTTCAAAGAAAGAGCGTACTGTTGCTACTGCCTCTGAGCCCCTTGTGGTTGAGCCAATTTTTGTTGCCCGTCCCGCCTCCACGAGCCAAGAGCGTCGTCTAGTGATTCACGAGCCTGCTACCACAGAGGCTCCTGAAGATGAAGAAGTACCAGCTGTTGACCCCACTACAGCTGAAGTCATTGGTCGTGAAGACAATGTAGAAGATGATGAAGTCCTTCCTCAACTCGAGCACCAACCAGTATCATCGCCTGTTCTTACGAATAGCAAACTCATCAGCATTGGTCGTCCTCTGACGTCAATTGCCCAGGATGATTCGTGGGCTGATCGCCCCCAACAAGACACCCCCATTCAAGACGAAACTCCTAGAACTCCAACCCCTCAAGTCACCACTCTGGTGCTTGGCGACGACTACATGGTGCAGACTACTCCATCACCACAGGCGTCGCCCGCATTTCGCAGGCTTCGCAAAAGCCATAGGCCACAGGTCACCATGTCAAGCATTCAAGAAGGAGAAGTGCAACAAAGCTCAGTAGCATGCCAAGTGTTTCCTGAAGCCACTCCTACTGCAAATGTCTCCGAGTCTGAAGCAAAAGCTGCTGAAGACATTCCGGCTGCATCAGCCGAAGAAAATCAAGAACCACGGCAAGAAGAAGAAAGAGCTGCCACACCCCCTGCCACTGAAGAAGTCATTCTCGAGGAGAATGCGTCTGTGCCCGACCCTCCTGTCATTGAAGACACGGAGGTTGAGAACACTGAGGCTGCCACTAACAATGATACTGAAGCTAATGACGTTGTCAAGGCTGAAGATAATGTGGTGCCTGAAGCCAATGTTATGCCTGAAGCTCATGTGCAACCTGAAGCCCATGTGGATCCTGATGCCACTGTTCCATCTCCTAGGCCTCACACAATTGAACAGGCCTTCGATCATGGACAGCTGGTCACTGTGAAATGGCCAATCATGGTGCCTCCCACTGGTCCCGGACCTCAGTATGGCTATCATGTGGAGCAGAGGCCCCAAGTTCAGAAGCCAAAGCCCAGGCTGCCAAGGCTTCCAGGCGTTGCAACCTCCCCATGATCGTTCAGTGTGAATAGCTTCAGAGCCCACAACACCTTCTTTAATAGCGCCAAGTATCCTTACTCGAAGCCAAAGATCTCTTCTGATTGCTTCTGGAGCTATCAGCGCCACAACTATTACTCTTGCATCCTATACAATCAAGAGAGAATCTTTCAACACATGCGTCTTGATTGTGAAGCCATTGCTGGGCTGCCATGTCTGGAAGAAGCCCTTGACTGCTTCAGGGAGGTTGGTCTTCTACAGTTCGTCACTGACAAAGAACACTAGAATGAAGAGCTCCTACTGCAGTTCTACGCCACACTTCACATTCGTGGCTACAACAGGGATCCAAAGACATGGGTCCTTGAGTGGATGACAGGAGATGCGCACAATGAAGCCAAAGCTCAAGACATTATTGAGCTTACTTCCCTGCCCACTCCAGGTGAACTCTATGAGCCTGGTTGTCAGCTCTAGCAAAATGAACTGCAGAGTATCTTCCAGCGGCCTGAACCAAATATGAGTCACATGCTCAGCATGATGAAGCCATTGCCTCAAGATGCTGATTATCCCAAGGAATTCTTTGTGAAGGACCTTGAGTACCTGCCCCACACAATCTATCATATTCTGAGGTGTACTCTCTGGCCCATCAAGGGGCACTCAGCTGAAGCCAAACTTGAAGGAGCCATGAATACTTTGGTATTCTATATAATCAATGGCATCAGATTCAATTCCCAGGTTTTCTTCATCAGACAGCTTGCTGCATTTGGAATTGATCTGTTTGGCTTGAAGTTTTATACTGCAATAGAAGGCACCAAAGCTTCACCAAAGCTTTATGCAACCAATAGAAGGCACTCATGTTCCCAATGCTACAATTCCTGCTTATCCTCTGGCTAGCAATATATGTGTGGCTCACCGTGCAAACACTGAAGTCACTGAAAGCACCATTGCTCAAAGGACTCAGAAGCGATCTCATGTACTCAATGACTGAGAACTTCTTGTGGCCTTACATCAAAAAAAGGATAGGAATCATGACTGGCTACAGCGTCAGATGCAGAGCATTTTGGTGGATGTCAATCACATTCGCAATCTTGCCACCAAGAACTCATTTGTTGCCCATGAAGCTTGTCGGCGGTCTTGGAAGAGTCTCAGACTGCTATGCTCTGAAGACGATCTTCACGAAGACGGCTTCACAGAGCGCTTCAAATTTGATTCCAAGCCTCCCCAGAATGCAAGCTGGCGTCGGACTCCTTCGATTGAAGATTCTGAGTATTCATGTTCGGCTACAACTGTTGTTGCAAGAGTCGTCGATGAAGAAGACGATGCCACTTCACCAACCATGGATTCACCGCGTATCGACACTGCACCAGGCCCCTCTGCACCACCAAACACCAACGTCGACCCTGCTCCTACATCTACTCCTGATGGGAATGAGTAGATACTCTATGTCTTCAAACCTTTTTGGTCCTTACTGACAAAAGGAGGAGACGCATATGAGTTGATAGTCTTCAAGCGGGTCCTCTATGGGTGGTTGCTATATTTTGCAAAGTGATTACAACCCTCGTCTTTTGATACATTTGGTTCCTTTGGTTGTAACACTTAAACTTGATGGTCGTCTGCTACTTTTTCTGCTACTTTGTGATGCGATGATAAATTCCGCATGAAGTCATTCCGCAGACGTCCATTTTTCATTATGCATGTTATTACATTCATTATATCTTTATAGGAATGATGAATTGTCTTCATAAGTTGTAGAGGATCTCCACAAAGTAAAATCAGCCATGTGCATCTGCATTCAAAAGAAAACTACTTATATGCACATCTTCGAGGGGAGCCTTTTGCCACTTATGAAGACAATGCTTTAATGCTTAAACTTTCACATACTTTTATCCTCGTGGAAGACTTCAACCAGTTTGTCATCAATCACCAAAAAGGGGGAGATTGTAAGTGCATCTAGTGCCATCCCTAGTTGGTTTTGGAGTATTGACGGCAAACTTGGTTGAGGGACTAATGTGTTTGTGAGAATTGCAGGATAACACAGGTAGTAGTCCCTCATCGATTCAGTTTACCTACCAGAGATGACCCCTAAAAATATGTGAAGACATTGTAGACAATGGTGGTCTATGAAGAGATTCACATTGAAGACTATGACATGAGAAGACATTGTATGAAGACTATGGAGTGCGAAGACATAGTTGTTTCGTAGTTTCCTTTTCTTCTTTGTTGAGTCATAGGAACCACCATAGTGTTAAGTGGGGTCCAAGTGAACAAAGTCAGAGTGACTGAAGAGATGCTCAACCAAATCCTATGTCTTCAAGCAAAGACAATGAGAGCAAATCTTATCCAGAGCTGGATGAGTCAGCTTTACTTGTAGCCCAAGTCAAGCTGCCACATGCGTTTGAAATCTGACCCTTGGACACTGTCAGTTCCTTAGTGACCTAGGGTCATTTTGGACAAATCAGGTCGGGTTGCCTCCTAGCTATAAATAGTCCACCCCTACACCATAAATTGGTGGCTGCTCAAAGTTAGTGCACAACTTTTGTCATTTGAGAGCAACCCACCTACGAAGCATTTGAGAGAGAAATCCTTGCGAGGACAAAGCCCTAAACACCCAGAGCCAAAGAGTGTTAGGCATCACTAAGGTCTTTATGTGTGCGTGATCTGAAGACTTATTACACTTGAGGACTGTGAATCCTCCAGCCAGTTAGGCATAGTGTTCTGAGCATCCAAGAGTCATTGTGGATTGCCGGTGAACGGAGTCTGTGAAGGTTTTGAAGTCTACCTTGAAGACTTACCAGAGTGATTGGGCGAGGACTGTGTGTCCTTAGCTCAAGGGTAATAAGGTGAAGATGCAGTCTTCTGAGTTGAATCTCAGCCTCCCTAACTAGACGTACAGTTGTCACAGCAACTGGAACTGGTCCAACAAATCCTTGTCCTCACCAAGCAACTGGTTCTATCCTTTACCTTTTGTTACTTACAGTTGGTCTTCACAAAGTCATTGCCTTCTTGCATGATCTGATTGACTTCATTGTGTGAACACTGTTGTTGTTTGGCTTCATACTATCTTCCATCCTGATCCATACTACCTAGCTACTGATAGTCTTCGTGCTTTCACTTCATTGCTTACTTGACTATGGCTTGTCTAGTGTAGTCTACCTTCCGCTGCATATCAGTAGGTTCATTTCTACTATTTGTCTTCAAAGCCCCCTTGTTTTGAAGACTTACATAAAAATCACCTATTCACCCGCCCCCCTCTAGTCAATAACTAGCACTTTTACCTATCAACTTGAGCTTCCGTCAAACTTCGCAAATGTGCACAATGTGTTTCACGCGTCACAGCTTCGCAAGTGCTTCAAGACGCCTGAGCGCACTATCAACTTCGAAGAGATTGGCCTCCAGGAAGATATGTCTTATCATGGGCATCTCGTTGCTATTCGTGAAGAAACCGAGCGCAAGACTCGCAACAATTCAATCAAATTCCTGAAAGTGAAGTGGTCACATCTTCCGACCGAGAATCCACTTGGGAACGCGAGGATCACCTCCGTTCTGAACATCCGGATTTCTTTCAGTCCTAGATCTCGGGACGAGATCCTCTTGTAGTGGTGGGGTGTTGTAACACCCCGGATGTAACTCTCCATATTTGTAACTCCGACTCTTGCCATTTTCGGCTATGTGATATGACATTCCCTACGTGGTTGGGTTTTTGTCTTTGTTTTGCATTCGTGTTCGTCTCATGCATCCGAGCATTTTCCCCATTGTACATTTCGTAATCTGACACTCCCACATGCACCCGGTGCACCCCTCTAGTCTCTTTTCGTGAGCGGGAGAAAAATTTCTCGGAATGGGCCAAGATTTGTCAAGTGGCCTTGGTGCATCACCAGTAGACCGCCTATCAAATTCTGTTCCATTTGGAGGTCGTTTGATGCCCCAACGGTTAACCGGATAACCACAAAGCCTCTTTGGAGTTGCAGCCCAATACCCCTCCAAAACATCCCAATAACCCATCTAAACCACCTCCATGTTCTCCGTCGTTGGATCATGATCGTGTGGGCAAAAACCGCACCTCATTTGGACTCTCTTAGCTTCCCCTGCCTATAAATATGTGCATCTCCCCCAACATCCCGCAGTCCAAACTCTAAAAATTCCCCTCCGCGCCACCGGACATGTCCGCCGCCCACCTGACAGTTCCCACCGCCGCCGCAACCAGTCGTAGCACGCCACATGTACTATCGCCGCCCCCCGCGGCCGCCGGCCCGTGCGGCCCGGATCGGGCCCCCGCGGCCCCGTCGCCACCCGCTGCCTCCCGCCGGCTCCGCCGCCCGCAGTGCCTCGCCTCGTCGCCGCCGCCTCCGCTCGGTGCCGCCGCCACCGACCTTCTTCGATGCAAGCTCCAGCCGGTGCTCCCTCGCCGGCATCGTCCTTCCATCACCTTCGGCCGCCGCGTTTCTCCATCTCCAGCGAGATCCCGGTCATCCTCGGGTTCTGTGCCACGAACCCTAGATGTAGCAGGTTGACCCCGAAATTCTACGAAGTCCTTTTCCTTCGTATAATTTTCATGCCCTCTTTGACATGCTACATCTTGGTGATCATGACTCCGATTCATGCATATGATATGTCAAAATGTCCGCCTCGTTAAGCTCTTCATGTTAGTGGCATTTGCATGCATGTTATTGTCCATATTGATGCCATTATCCTTGTTGCAAGAGTGCTATAAAATGTTAGCTGCTGTCTGTTAACAGAACTTGATGATTTGTCTTTTTAGTTGCATTTTCTGTGTGCATCCTATGAGCATGATGTCTACATGTATTTTGAGCTCCAACATGCCATATTTACAGGGGTGCAAGTGTTGTATTTTTTTGATCTATGTGGTGACTAGCACAAGCATGCAAAGTAGGCTCCTTTTCTTGATGTTATTTTGATGCCATGTAAACTTGTTGCTACCATGAGATCCATGCTTATTGTGAGATACTTCAGTAAGGATGTTTTGAAAATATGGTTATGCTCTATCCATTCATGCCTCTGGTTGCCATTATGGATTATTCTGGAATGTCATATCCATGCTCTACTTTTGCTAAATATTATTCCTCGCAGATTGTTAAAATGTTTATCAATATTTCCATGTGTTTTGTTACTAATGCATGTACCCTACGAACTTGCTCTTGCCATGCTTAGATTCTTGATCATGTCTATTTGTTGTTTGTTACCTTGCTATGTCATGTAATGCTTTGTGGTGTGTGGCATGAGCTTGCAAAGTTGCTATCACGAATCTGTTTCTGCCATGCTCTATTTTTCTTCTAAGTCTGAAACTGTTAACATAACTTGCCATGTTTGCATGGGTGCTACATTATTTTCTGTCAGTGTTCTGGGGACGGGGGTCCCCAGACATGCCTGCCTGTGGCCCACGGCGTGGCTGAGCTAGCAGGTCTGTACGTCCCATCTTCATCGATGAGGTATTCAAGACCCTCGCGAGGGGCCAAGCCTCGCGAGGCGGGCGATGCAAGACCTCCTCAGGAGCAGCCTCGCTAGGCAGGCTCACGAGGGGCGAAGAGATCAAGGCAAGACAAACCAAGCGAGGTCCTCTTGACGTGAGCCATGACGATCGAGACCAGGTGGGCGCCAGGCGGGGGCCAGCGCGTGCAGTGTCCTTGCTTCATCTTTGGTGCCAAGGGGGCAAGCGCAGGCGCGGAGTACCGAGGCATCAAGCAAAGGTTTCCATATTGGTGCAACGAGACCAAGACCAGCAGGACAGCAAGACCGAGGTCACCGTGGAGCCCAAGACGGCGTCACCACCAGAGCCTTTTGCAGGAGAAGACTACTTTTGTCAGGATAAGTTGTACTAGCTATCCCCTTTCAAACTGGCCGTTGTTGTCTCCCTTCCTGCTCAATATTTGGGGAGAGGACCAGGGCCTGTATAAGTAGAGCTAGCCACCACAGTAGGGGCACGAAAAGAGAGCACAAGAACACTTCAACCTCAAGAGGCTGTTCTTCCCCTTGTACTGTTCATCATCAGCCCAAGAGGCAATCCACCACCACCACACTGGAGTAGGGTATTACACCATAATGGTGGCCCGAGGCAGTATAAATCTGGTGTCTTTGTGTTGCAAGTTCCTAGAGATCGTCCGTGAGATCTTAGCGAGCTAGGGCGTGGATCGATAGGGAGAAAACCTTCGCGCGCAGCCCAGTGTTCGAACCTCAAGGGTTTTGCCGGAACCCGTGAGCGGTGTGCCTGGCTGCTCAACCTTCCCGGGTCCACGGTGGCGTCTTGGGAGGAGCTGCGTGACCTCTTCACTGCGTGCTACGCGGCATCGGTGCACCACGCGGTCGCGGCCCTGCTATGCGGCTCACAGGCGCCGCCTTCAGATCGCCACATCAAGTTGTTCCTCCCCCAGATTAGTGCCGCTTCCAAGCGCTCGGGGGCTCCGCCGGGCTAGGCTGCGCCTAGAGCCAACCTCACTTTCAGCTCAGAAGACCACCCCGTCGCCACCACCAGCTCGGGCATGCTTCCGATGCTCTGCACGCCCACCATCTGCAACGTGGCCATCACCAAGACCCTCATCGACGGCAGCGCTGGCCTCAACTTGCTCTCCATGGAAGCCTTTAGCCTTCTTCATGTTCATCTCGAGCGGCTCAGCCTCGGCAAGCCTTTCTCAGGAGTTAGTGGCGGCGCTTCCCGCCCCCTAGGGCAGATCCACCTTCCCGTCACCTTCGGCGTGCGCGACAACTACCACACCGAGCTGGTCGACTTCGACATCGCCCACATCGGCCTCCCGTACAATGCCATCCTCGGGTACCCAGCTCTGGCCCAGTTCATAGCGGCGACTCATCCAGCCTACAACCTCATGATGATGCCTGGAAGCAAAGGTATCTTCACCGTCAAGGGGAACACCAAGGAGGCCGTGACGACGCTCAAACTTGCCTTCGGGACCGCTGCGGCGGCGCAGCCCGTCGGCGCCGGTGCCCCCGAGGCCAAGGAGGCCGGGCCAACCAAGAAGAAGCAGATGTTCACCCAAGACAAGGTAGAAACCAAGCAGGTGCCGGTCGATGAGGACAGCTCCTCAGCAGCCACCTTCACCATAGGTGCCGGCCTCAACCCCAGCCAAGAGGAAGCATTGGTGAAGTTCTTGCGCGCAAACAAGCATATATTCGCATGGGAGCCCAATCAGCTGGTGGGGGTCCCGAGAGAGGTGATTCAACACCACTTAAGGGTATGCCCCAATGTGCGCCCTGTGAAGTAGCGAGTAAGGCAGCAATCCACGGAGAAGCAGGCCTTCATCGTCCAAGAGACCCGCAAGTTGGAGGCGGCAGGTGCCATTCATGAGGTTAGGTACCCCGAATGCCTGGCGAACCCCGTCGTGGTGCCGAAGAAAGGCGAGAAGGAGCGAATGTGCGTCAACTTCACCAACCTCAACAAGGCGTGCCCTCAAGATCCGTTCCCTCTCCCGCGCATCGACCAGATCGTCGACTCCATCGTCGACTGCGACCTACTGTGCTTCCTGGATGCGTTCTCAGGGTATCACCAAATCAAGATGGCAATGGAAGATGTAGACAAGACAACCTTCCTAACCCCGTGTGGGGTATACTGCTACACCTATATGCCCTTCGGACTGCGGGTGCGACCTTTCAACGGCCGATGTACATCACTTTGGGGTGGCAACTCAGGAGGAACACGGAGGCCTACGTCGACGACATTGTGGTGAAGTCTCGGGAGGCGAGAAGCTTGATCCAAGACCTGGAGGAGGCCTTCGAAAGACTGCACCAGGTGAACTTGCGGCTTAACCCGGAAAAGTGTGTGTTCGGTGTCCCTTCCAGCAAGCTGCTGGGATACCTCATGTCACATAGAGGGATCGAGGAGAACCCAGAGAAGATCAAGGCCATTGAGGGCATGAGCCCACCGCAGACCCTCAAGGAAACGCAGAAGCTGGCTGGTCGGGTGACTGCGTTGGGGCACTTCATCTCCAAGCTGGGAGAGCGCGCCTTACCCTTCTACAAGCTGATGAAGAAGAAGGGCCCGTTCGAGTGGACTCCAGAGGCCGACCGAGCCTTCCAAGATCTCAAGAGATACCTGACCAGCCCTCCGGTGATGGTGGCGCCACGGCCTCTCAAGCCTCTAGTACTTTTTCTTGCCGCCACCCCATACTCCGCCAGCGCCGCACTTGTGGCGGTTCGGGAGGAGCACCAGGCCAAGAGCGCGCCGCGCCAAGCTACGCCGCCAACCGAGATGACGCAAGAAGGCGCAACAAGAGCCTTAGTGGCAGCAATAGAAGACCAAGCTCGGCAGGACGACGCCGTAGAGATTCCCACAAGCGATCAGGCGCCAGGGGTCCCGCCACCTCAGGAGGAACCCCAGCTTTCGCAAGACGCGGGCCTCACTAACACGCCGGTCCTTGTTGAGCACCCGGTGTATTTTGTCAGCACGGTGTTGAGGGACACGAGGGCACGATATCCCATGCCTCAGAAGCTCCTGCTCGCGCTCTTCGTGGCCTCGTGCAAGTTGCGACACTACTTCCAGGGCCACCCTCTCAAGGTCCTCTCGGCCTACCCATTGGAGAGGGTGCTCAGGAGCCCCAACTCTGCTGGAAGGGTCACTGAGTGGAACATCGAGCTGCAGGCGTTCTAGTTGGAGTTCAGCACTACCAGGGTCATCAAGGGAGCCGCACACGCTAATTTTGTGGCGGAATGGATGGATGCCCCGGCACTTGAAGTGGGCGAGGACCGGTCCACCTTACCAGGAAGCGAGGCTCCCGATGGATGGGTCATCTATTTTGATGGTGCCTTCGCGCACCAGGGCACGGGGGCTGGAGCAGTACTCATCTCGCCCACGTAGGACAAGCTCTACTACGCTGTGCAGCTCTGTATTCAGCAGGGCGATAAAGTCTCCAAGCAAATCGCAGAATACAATGGTCTCATAGCTGGCTTGAAGGCCATGACTGCTCTAGGGGTAAAGCGCCTCACCGTTAGGGGCGACTCACAGCTCCTAGTCAACTTCTCCAACAAAGTATATGAGCCAAAGGACGAGCACATGGAGGTGTACCTCACAGAGGTACGTAATATGGAAAAGCAGTTCCTAGGCCTGGAGGTGCTGCATGTGCCCCGGGGCACCAACAAGGAAGCCGACGACATCGCCAGGAGGGCATCCAAGCGGCATCCCCAAGAGCCTGGCGTCTTCGAGGAGTGGCTCTTCAAGCCGTTAGCAACGCCACCACTTTCAAGCACGACACGACCTTGGGAGGAGCTCCCACAACCGCCTGCCACGGGAGGCCTAGCTTGTGGCCCGACCTCAGGAGCTCGCTTTCTCTTGGCGCTCGAGCCCCAAGAGGGATGTTGGACCAAGGAATTCAAGGAATATCTATGGAAAGGGGCGCTACCAGAGAAGGAAGAGGACGCATAGCGCGTGGCCCGGCAAGCCACGGCATACTGCATCCAGGACGGTGAGTTGTACAGGAAGCGACCAAATGATGTTTCGTTGCATTGCATTTCCAGGGACCAGGGGAAGGAGTTGTTGATTGACATACACGGCGGGGACTGCGGACACCACTCATCATCACAGACTCTTGTCGGCAAGGTGTTCCGCAGTGGATTCTACTGGCCAACGACGCTCAACGACGCAGCTGAGCTGGTGAAGTCCTGCGAAGCTTGCCAGTTCCACGCCAAGCAGATCCAATAGCCAGCTCAAGGCCTCCAGACTATGCCGCTCACATGGCCGTTTGCGGTCTGGGGGCTGGATATCTTGGGCCCATTCCCTCGAGCGCCAGGGGGCTACCACTACCTCTACGTCGCCATCGACAAGTTCACCAAGTGGGCGGAAGTGGAAGCCGTCCGTACCATCCCAGCTGGTTCCATGGTTAAGTTCATCAAGGGCCTCATGATCCGTTTCGGGGTCCCCAACCGCATCATCACCGACAACGGCTCGCAGTTCACCAGTAACCTCTTCAGCGGCACACCCCAGGAGCAATGGCCAGGCTAAACGCGCCAACGCGGAGGTCCTGAGAGGCCTCAAAACCAGGACCTTCAAGAAGAAGCTCGAGGCCTGCAGCAGGGGCTGGCACGATGAGCTCCAGTCCTTGCTGTGGTCCATCGGCACCACCGCCACTAAGCCAACGGGCGAGACCCCGTTCTTCCTTGTCTTCGGAGCCGAAGCGGTCCTCCCTCATGAGGTCAAGAATCGCTCCGCACGGGCCTTGGTGTTTGATGAAACGCAGCAGGATGCCACGCGGGGGATGGACCTCGTACTGGTGGAGGAACATCACCGTGAAGATGCACTGAGGGCGGGAAGGTACCAGCAGGCACTACGGCGATACCACTATCGCAACATCCGCTCCAGGACTCTCGAGGCAGGCGACCTCGTCCTAAGGCGGGTCCTCTCCAAGGAAGGGTTGCACAAGCTCTCACCCATGTGGGAGGGCCCGTTCAGGGTCGTCCATATCTCCAGACCTGGCACCGCGCGCCTGAAGACATAGGACGGGGTGCCCATCCAGAACGCCTGGAACATCCAGCACCTCCGGAAGTTCTACCCATGAAGCAAGGCCTAGTGCATGTGAAGCAAGGCCCAGTGCCTGTGAAGCAAGGCCCACTGTCTATGCAACAAGGCCCAGTGCCTGTGAAGCAAGGCCCAGTGCCAGTGAAGCAAGGCCCAGTGCCTGTGAAGAAAGGCCCAGTGCCTGTGAAGAAGGCCCGGTGCCTCCTAATAATCGCCGCCCGTGACACTCTCACATAATAATGAGTGGGGTTGTACATGCCCTGAAGTCTCAGGAGTGCCGCCCTCTGGCCTCGAGGGCTCCCTCCCACGCCTAGTGGCAGCACTTAGCTCCACGCTGGTGAGAAGACTTGAAGACTAAACTAGGTGCCGGACGCGGCTTTTCATTTTCTTTCCGTAGTTGGCCCGCCTTCTCTTAATTGAAGTTTGCTTCTGGTGTTCCTTGCTGATTTGGTTCCGTCGCCTTTTGCCGCATTTTCAGAATCTAGTTCGCTTATGTTCTCTCTCTCTCTCTCGCATACCTCGTGAGGGGGCTAGGCAGGCGCCTTCGCGAGGGTTTCTTCCTCTTGTGTTGGTCCTTCTCTCTGCCTTCGGTCTACTTTCTCGCGAGGAACCCTCGTTCGAGCCCACAAGCTGGCACATCTCTCCTAATTCATGCCCCTCGGGTACCGCGACATGAAGCGCTGGGTCAAGGCTCGGGTGAACGATAAGTCTCCTAGCGAGCTTCCTAACGTATGTTTTGCAGTTCCTGAGCAACCACTAAGCCAAGACGGGCACGAGGAAACAAGTGCCTCGTGAAGAAGAGGATGCACCGAACGCGCCAAGCTAAGTTATCTCCGCACAAAATAACGACACAGCACGGAAATAACAAGCATAGCGTAATGGTTTAGGAATCACAGTTTGATACACGCCCCTCCGGGCCCATACTGGTTTCATTTTGATGCAGGAAAGAAAAGAGGAACAAAACAAAAGCAGCATTGCAGTGAACCACGGGGGCAGGCCTCCAGCGACGTCCCGAGCCTAGCCGGATCCCTACTCGCGCTTCACAGAGGCGCGACGACAAGATGACCCGCTACCCCCCTTGAAGCGAGCGCGGCAGCGTGGCGGCTAGTCGTAGACACCACTGTTGGAGCTTTCGCCAAGAGAAGAGCCACCATAGCTGGACGAGGCGTGGCCGGCAGGCTCGCCCTTGTCGCGGCCATCACCGAGACCGAGCACCTCCTCACCGTCGTTCGTCTTGGGGCAGCAGCCGGCGCGGTGACCATCTTCCCCAAACACCCTCACGTAGAGGGTCGCATCACCGTCATACTTGAAATGGAGGGTGCACCGCCTACCAGGCCGCACGCGCGGGAAAACGTCTACCAACCGTGAGCCAGAGTTATGTTGCCCGCGGCGGAGACTTCAACCGCGACCCAGGAGGCCTTGCTGCAGCAGCCATCCGCCTGCAGCCAGAGCCCGCCTGGACCAGAGGCCGGCAGCTTGTCGACGAAGAAGCGCGGAAGCTGAAGCCAGTTGCCGGCTGGATCCTCCGACTAGACAACGAACTCCGGCAGCATCTCTGCCGAGTGGCAGCGTGGCTGGGGAGGCCGCGCAACCACGGCGCATCTCACCTCATCGACG
>NC_041386.1:220871680-220922103 GCF_002162155.2 Triticum dicoccoides | reverse complement strand
GCCGGGGAACCGGGCCCCTCGCGAGGGGCCTTTCCTTTCTCCGCGGCAGAGAACCTCTTCGACGACGCCATTGGAGTCGGTGCTGGATCAGAGGAGGAAGAAGGAGGCGGAATGGGAAGAAGTGGGGGACGGGGGCTCCGCCCCCTTCTTCATTTATAGCAGGAGAAGGCCAACCAGCGCCCCCCACAATCATAGGTAATGATGGTTTTCCTTGCATGTCGCAGGTACTTGTCAAGTCGGGCAGTTGCCGAGGTAGCATGGGGAAGCGGAGACGCCCATGTCCAATCAACCGCCACACGTCAACCGAGGCCGCATGCTTTTGGGGCCCACGGCGCTCCGCGCTTGACCTTTGGCTTCGCCACGAAGCCAAGCCCGAGCGCGCCTTGGGCCCGGGGCTACTGTCGGCATTCTGGGAACAAGGGTCCCAGACTTGCGTGCCTGCGGCCCACGGCGTGGCTGAGCTAGCAGGTCTGTACGGCCCATCTTCATCGATGAGGTATACAAGACCCTCGCGAGGGGCCAAGCCTCACGAGGCGGACGACGCAAGACCACCACAGGAGCAACCTCACCAGGGAGGCTCGCGAGGGGCGGATAGATCAAGGCAAGGCAAACCTCGCGAGGTCCTCGTGACGTGAGCCATGATGATCGAGACCAGGCGGGCGCCAGTGCGCAGTGTCCTTGCTTCCTCTTTGGTGCCAAGGGGGCAAGCACAGGCATGGAGTACCACGACATCAAGCAAAGGTTTCCATATCAGTGCAACGAGACCAAGACTAGCAGGAAAACTAGATGGAGGTCACTGTGGAGCCCAAGATGGTGTCACCACCAGAGCCTTTTTGCAGGCGAAGAGTACTTTTGTCAGGATAAGCTGTACTAGCTGTCCCCTTTCAAACTGGCCGTTGTTGGCTCCCTTCCCGCTCAATATTTGGGAAGAGGACCAGGGCCTATATAAGTAGAGCTAGCCACCACAGTAGGGGGCCCGAAAAGAGAGCACAAGAACACCTCAACCTCAGGAGGCTGTTCTTCCCCTTGTACTATTCATCATCAGCCCAAGAGGCAATCCACCACCACCCCACTTGAGTAGGGTATTACACCACAACGGTGGCCCGAACTAGTATAAATCTGGTGTCTTTCTGTTGCAAGTTCCTCGAGTTCTTCTATGAGATCTTAGTGAGCTAGAGCGTGGATCGATAGGGGGAAAACCTTCACGCGCACCCCAGTGTTCGAACCTCAAGTGTTTTGCCGGAACCCGTGATCCGACATTTTCCATGCCCTTTTGGCTCATGTTTAGTAAGGGTGTTTTGTTCTATGTGTTTAGTACTAGCATGCCATGCCTTTGTTTGGTATGTTACGATCATGTACCATGTTGTTTGCTTGCTCTAAACTTTGTTTCCTGATGCTGTTTATGCCATGTTAGTATTTTTGCACTTTTGCCATGCTTGTTTGAACTTGTTCTAGCGTGATTTAGCCGTAGCTCACTGTTCATGTTTTGTCAAGCATCTCTTTTGCATCACATCCATATGCTTTGTTGCTATGTTGGTGTGCAGTAGCTTAGTTTCTTATTGTATTCTTTGTGCTTCCATGATGTTAATCACAGATTTGCATCATCCTTGTATTGTTTGTCATTTGCAAACCGTTTATCCGTTTCCGGTGATCCTTATGTCGATTTCGACCGAAATCACCTCATCTTTCCAGTGTCATACTTGGTTTACCAAGTTGATGCCTTGATCATTCTTTCCATTCAGGAGCACGCATATGCATTGCATATCATATCTTGCATATCATGCCATGTATTGCATCATGTTGCTTGTGCATTGCACCGTGATTGATTGTTGTTCCGTTACTTGTGTTGTTGCTTTGGGTAGAGCTGGGAGACGAGTACGTGAACAAGGAATCTGTTGAGTACGCTAACGAGGATCAAGCTTTCAACAACTCAGAGAACATTGCAGGCAAGATGACCATACCCTCGATATCACTTCTATTTTTGCTTGCTAGTTGTTCGTTCTATCGCTATGTCGCGCTACCTACCACTTGTTATATCATGCCTCCCCTATTGCCATGTCAAGCCTCTAACCCACCTTCCTAGCAAACCGTTGTTTGGCTATGTTACCGCTTTGGCTCAGCCCCTCTTATAGCGTTGTTAGTTGCAGGTGAAGCTGAAGTTTGTTCCATGTTGGAACATGGATATGTTGGGATATCACCATATCTCTTATTTTAATTAATGCATCTATATACTTGGTAAAGGGTGGAAGGCTCGGCCTTATGCCTGGTGTTTTGTTCCACTCTTGCCGCCTTAGTTTCCGTCATACCGGCATTACGTTCCTTGATTTTGCGTTCCTTATGCAGTTGGGGTTACAGGACCCCCTTGACAGTTCGCCTTGAATAAAACTCCTCCGGCAAGGCCCAATCTTGCTTTTACATTTTCCTAACAACCTATAACTTCCCATTGGGTTCTACAGACCTGAGGGTCATCTTTATTTTAACCCCTCGGGTCAATGCTCCTCTGAGTGTTGGTCTGAAACGAGCAGCCTGCGGGGCCACCTCGGGGAAACTTGAGGGCTGGTTTTACTTGTAGCTTGTCCCATCCGGTGTGCCCTGAGAACGAGATACGTGTGACTCCTATCGGGATTTGTCGGAACATCGGGCGGCATTGCTGCTCCTGTTTTACCATTGTTGAAATGTCTTATAACCGGGATTCCAAGACTGATCGGGTCTTTACAGGAGAAGGAATATCCTTCGTTGACCGTGAGAGCTTGTGATCGACTAAGTTGGGACACCCCTGCAGGTTATAAACGTTCGAGAGCTATGCCCGCGATTATGCAACAGATGGGAATTTGTTAATATTCGGTTGTAGAGAAGTTGACACTTGACTTAATTAAAATAAACCAACTGCGTGCATAGCCGTGATGGTCTCTTTTCGGCGGAGTCCGGGAAGTGAACACGGCCTTGGGTTATGTTCGAATGTAAGTAGTCTCAGGATCACTTCTTGATCACTTATAGCTTTTCAACCATTGCGTAGCTTCTCATCTTACTCTTATTTGCGTATGTTAGCCACCATATGTGCTTAGAGCTTGCTGCAGCTCCACCTCGTTACCTCATCCTACTTGTCGGTGTCAAAACCGGCGGATCTCGGGTAGGGGTCCCGAACTATGCGTCTAAGGCGGATGGTAACAGGAGGCAGGGGACACGATGTTTAACCCAGGTTCGGGCCCTCCTGATGGAGGTAAAACCGTACGTCCTCCTTGATTTATTCTTGATAATATGAGTATTACAAGAGTTGATCTACCATGAGATCGGAGAGGCTAAACCCTAGAAGCTAGCCTATGGTATGATTGTATGTTATCCTATGGACTAAAACCCTCCGGTTTATATAGACACCAGAGGGGGTTAGGGTTACACAAAGTTGGTTACAAAGGACGAGATATACATATCCGTATTGCCTAGCTTGCCTTCCACGCCAAGTAGAGCCCTATCCGGACACGAGATGAAGTCTTCAATCTTGCATCTTCATAGTCCAACAGTCCGGCCAAAGGATATAGTCCGGCTGTCTGGAGACCCCCTAATCCAGGACTCCCTTAGTAGCCCCTGAACTAGGCTTCAATGACGATGAGTCCGGCACACAGTATTGTCTTCGGCATTGCAAGGCGGGTTCCTCCTCCGAATACACCATGGAAGAATTTGAATACAAGGATAGTGTCCGACCCTGTAAAATAAGTTCCACATACCACCATAGAGAGAATAATATTTCCACAAATCTAATCTGCTGACACATTTTGGCAACATGACATTATGCCATGGCCTGGTGATTATTCGAACCGTTCCCTTTAACCAGCCCCGCACATAATGTGAGGCAGCTTCTTGACACGTCTTGTCAAAGCAGAGATCGTGTCCCCCTTATTACGGGATTCTCATCAATACGGGCGTGGGTAACCCAACCGCGCCATCGATTACGACGCTTGGGGGATATGCGAGTTTTACCAGGCTAGTGGGGGCGCATAGTTTTGGCCGCCCTTATAAAGGGATAAGGTTTCACCTTTTTCTACCCACGCCTTCTTCCTCCTTGCTCATCCATTCTTGCGCACTCGAGCTCCAACGGCCAAGTCCACATCCTTCTCCTCAACCTTCTCCAAACATGTCTGGAGCGGGAGGCAAATGGATGGCTTCCTTCGTTACGGAGGGACACATCAAGAAGCTGCACGGAGCCGGATACTTAGCCGCGAATATCGCGCATCGGCTGCCCGCTGCGGGGCAGATCGTCCCTACCCCGGAACCTCATGAGAGGGTAGTTTCCTCCACCACTTCCTCCGCGGACTGGGGTTTCCCCTCCATCCATTCGTCTGCAGTCTCATGTTCACTACGGGCTGGACTTCCATGAACTGGGCCTGAACTTCATCCTCAATATTTCGGCATTCATCGTCGTGTGTGAGGCTTTCCTCCGCATCCAGCCCCACTTCAGCCTGTGGCTGAAGACCTTCAATATCAAGCCGAAGGTGGTGGGGGACAACAAGTAGAATGCGGCGGAGCCATGGGGGGCAAGATGCCCAATGTTATATGGCTTGAAGGCTCCTTCATGGGGATCATAAAGGGGTGGCAATCGGCCTGGTTCTACATCGCCGAGCCGCCCGACACCAACTAAGTGGCGGCCCCTGAGTTTTGATCTGGAATCCCCACACGGCTCACCTCCTGGAAAGAGAAGGGCCTGTCCTGGGGTTCATCGGTGGAGCTGGATGGACTCCAGAAGTGTATCCGGAATATGGCAAGCAAAAAGCTCAAGCTTGTCAACATAGTCCAGGTCATGCTCATCTGTCGGATCCTTTCGTGTCAACAACGGGACTTCAATTTGTGGGAGTTCGACCCGGCCCAGCACCAAAATCTAAGCGAGCTCTTCGACAGGACGCATAAGGATGTCTGGAGGGTGCTGTTCAAGGGCGCCGAGGTCCCTCCCTCTCTCACTAAGGACCGCGGGTTAAGCGCGAAGAGCCCAGCGCATTCGGTGAGTTCTATACATCCGGTAGGATATTTTATTTCCCCTAGCCTAATCATGTGCAGGGTCTGAGCTACATGCCTTTGACAGGACTGGGTGGAGACGTCGGGGCAGATTAACCGTCCGGCCCCTCTGCCCGAAGACACTGCAGACGCTCTCCTGACGGAGATGCTGACTCCGACTCCTTACAAGGTGTCGGAGAAGACCAAGAAGGCCAAGGGAACCCGAAAGAGTTCCTGACGCCTGGTGTTATCGGACTCATCGTCTGATAACTCCACGACGCACTCCTCCCCTGAAGACGAGGAGGAAGATGAAGATGCTCCCCCTCCAGTTGGGGGAAACAAGAAAAGGAAGGCCGCCCCAACCGGGGGGGGGGGGGGGCGAAGGGTCCAAGAAGCGAAGGACTCTCCTCCCGGACTACTCCACCACCGCCGTCGAAGGCGAAGACGAGTGGCTGCTCTGGGCCAAGCCCCTGGCGAAGTCGTAAGTATTTGGATGCCAGAGTAATTCATAGCATACCTTTGTCGCACTGCTTTTCCGAACGCTGAATTATGATTATGCAGACCTCCACGAGCCCGTATCGATGTATCGTCTGACGGCTCCCTGGGCTCGTCAGATATGGATAGCGATCCACTTCCGACCGCCACCTCCCCTTGCCCGACGGACAACGCCGAGGTGTTGTCTCAAGAGGCACCGGGTCGAGGGGAAACGGTCCCGGAGGCACCTCAAGGCGACCTTCCAGACTCCAGAAGCGGAGCGAGCAAGGCTCCCGAGGGCTCCGAGTTCGGCCCTCAGCCGAACACCACGCCGGAACCTCCAGTGATTCCGGACTCGGGCAGGCGGCCTCCTTCCAAAAGGGGAAAGACGCCTGTGCCGGTGACCTCTGTCTGTCCGGAGGCACCGAACAATCTGCTGGGAGCGCTTTGCAATGCTTCCATCAACGAAGAGCACCGCACTATTATGAGTGCGGTGGTTCAGAAGGTTCAGTCTGGCAAGAGCGGACTGACTGAAGCCTGTGCCAGCCTTCTAATAGGCTTTGAGGTAAGTATTTGAAATATAGGAGAAGTATTACCGCATAGACAGTAGACCCTAATGCTCTGTTCGGTGTTCACAAAGAAAACTCGAATAGAGGATCAAACAATATCGCAGGAGTCTAATATAAATATGTCTATATGCGTATGCAGGCTTCACTGCTGGCCTCTGCCGTACTGACTGCGGAGGTTGCCGCACTGAAGCAGGACCTCGAAGGGTCCAAGGAAGAGCTCGGCCTTTCCAAGAGGTAGCTCGAGGAGAACAAAGGTAAGTAGTACCTAGTCTATGGATATATATAAAAAGAATGTGATTGCAAAATGACAGGATCATCGTAAATTTGCCAGGGGCCACGACCGAGGTGGCGACCCTGAAGCAAGCGCTATCCGAGGCCGAAAACAAAGCAGCCAAGGAGCGCACCGAGCGGGAAAGGCATGAGGCACGGGTGAGCGAGGTGAACCAAGAGCTCCACGCTCTCGTGACGAAGCACGAGGCGTTGGAGCTTGACTTGAAGATGCGAGAGTCCAAGCTTGCCACGGCCCTTGAGAGTGCAAAAGGTGCCAAGGCCGAAGTCCAAAAGGCCCTCCAGGAGATTGATGAAATGAAGAAGGTAGCGGCGGGTAAGGCATTCTATATGCAAAGCAAGCATGTGAAAGTAAATTACTTGTTACTTACCCGAATCCGGAGCTCTCCAGGAGCATTCGCAAATTTGCCCCGCAGCATGTCGGATGCCGCACAGTTTTACCAGGCCGAGGAGGGAAGCTCAACGGAGAAGCTGTTCTGGTCTCAGTATACTGGGACCGAACACCTGATGCCTCTGAGCGACCAGCTGAAGCAACTGGTCGAGCTCCACAAGGCGGCCGAATAGGCCATGAAGGGCTTTATAGTCCGGATGTGTCCTGGCGACGCCCTTCCCAACAGCTACTTCGGCCTGGTGAGGCAGCTTGTGGATGCCTGCCCATGGCTGGAAGTCATCAAGCGGTCTGTCTGCATGGAAGGTGCACGCCGGGCTTTCGCCCGTGTGAAGGTGCAATGGGCCAAGATGGACACCATGAAGCTGGTGAAGGAAGGGCCGCCGCAGGGCAAGGAGCATCGCCACCCCAAGATGTACTATGAGGGTGTCCTGAAGGGTGCCCATCTCGTAGCGGACGAGTGGGCAAAAGATGTGATATTTGAATAAACTTGCTCGTGTAATCCTGTATTATGAAAACTTGTTCATATGCGCTATGCAACGGTTGTCTGAATTTAAAATATTACCTTCTGTTCGGATGTTTATCAAATCTGAGAGATGGCTAGTTGTCGGCTTCTGCCCCTACGCCACGAGTGCCGGGGTGTTCGGGATAAACCTGAGCACTCTTGTTCCCATTGTTGGGTCCTTCGAGGGACGTGCTCAGCACAACGAACAAGGCAATCGGACTATAATGCGTTATCACTCTCACTTAGCCGTAGAATTCTATAATTTTAAATTTTGGCGAAGCCCCTAGTATTCGGAAGGCTGAATTCGAGGCGCGATACACGCCTTAAGCCGGACAGGGCCGACTCCTCACTCTAAGCGGCATAAGTCTTTAGGGACTTGAAACCTCTCGAACAGCGACCAGTCTCTCGCCTTATCATGACAGTCAGTTTTAGCTTTCTCTACTGAGGTGCTTAGCCCAGCAGAACTGGGGCACAATCACAGTAGTTCTGCCAGTGCTACCTTAGCCGATATAGCGGAACGTAAGGTACCAAAACATGGGAGCCGGGCAAACCCAACTATTGACCCAAGACATGATTCGGAGCTGATGCATATAATGCTATAAGTTCGAGGTGCCGCACTGTCGAAAGTGTTCGGACTTCTCACGCCGTATTATGGGGTATGCTTAAGCCCCTAGCATATTGGCCGTACCAGAGTGTACGGATGCTAGATGACGTGAATGAACATATATATATATAAAAGGAAGAATGCAATAATAGTCTTAATGCTATGCATTGTTTATTCAAAAAGGTGTGTTAAAGCAGAATGATACAAGTAGTGCGATAAGCAAAAAGTAGGATTGTTTGACATGTCCCTTCCAAGGGCAAGCTGAGGAATAGTATTAAAGCAAATATTTCACTCGTTATCGTAATCCACCTGGGAGTTCCGTGGTGTGACGTAGCTTTCCGCCTCCTTGATTACTGCATCATGTGTTCGGCAATCATGCTGCCGGACAGGGTTTCCAGAGATTAATGTCCTGAAAGAGAAAAATAACGAAGCGGGAAGCCCCTAGTGCGGTTTATGCCGCGACTTGGAGCGTGCCGCAGTCGTGCCCCCCTCCCCGCTTGTGCCCATGGTATTTTCAATGCGTAATTATGTACGCGTGGCATGGATTTTGCCACTTGACTGGGACCGGGGTGGGGGCCGCATTGCTATGCGAGCTCGGAAAGTGCCAGGCGGTCCAGTTGCCGATTACTCCAGGCGCGCTTGAAGGTGTCCGGGTTCTTAATCACCGAACTAGTGGATTGCCTTAAGAGGCTGCTTTGTGCTTCTGCTGCGAGGGCCGCAGTGTCCTCCTCCATGCGGAGAGAGCGCTCTGTGTTTCCATTGACTGTGATGACCCCCCGAGGTCCTGGCAACTTGAGCTTGAGATATGCATAATGCGGTACCACATTGAATCTTGCAAATGCGGTTCGCTCGAGCAGTGCATGGTAGCCACTGCGGAATGGGACTATGTCGAAGATTAACTCTTCGCTTCGGAAGTTATTCGGAGATCCGAAGACCACTTCCAGTGTTACTGAGCCTGTGCAATGGGCCTCTACACATGGTATGCCGCCTTGAAAGGTCATTTTTGTGGGTTTTATCCTTGAGGGGTCTATACCCGTTTTGCGCACTGTGTCCTGATAAAGCAGGTTCAGGCTGCTACCGCCATCCATTAGGACTCGAGTGAGGTGAAATCCGTCAATGATTCGGTCTAGGACCAGTGCGGTGAATCCGCCATGACGGATACTAGTGGGGTGGTCTTTGCGATCGAAGGTGATTGGATAGGAGGACCATGGGTTGAACTTTGGGGCGACTGGCTCCAACGCATATACGTCCCTGAGCGCATGCTTCCACTCCCTCTTGGGATGTGGGTTGCGTATATCATGTTCACCGTCCACACTTGTGGGGGGAACCTCTTCTGTCCTTCGGTGTTCGGCTGCCGGGGCTCCTCCTCGTCATCGCTATGTGACCCCTTATCTTTGTTTTCGGCATTTAACTTGCCGGCCTGCTTGAACACCCAACAATCCCTGTTGGTGTGGTTGGCTGGCTTGTCGGGGGTGCCGGGTATTTGTCACGAGTGATCGAGTATACGATCCAAACTGGACGGGCCCGGAGTGCTTCTTTTGAATGGTTTTTTCCGCTGACCGGGTTTAGAGCCTTTGAATCAGGCATTGACTGACGTATCCTTGGTATGGTCATTGTTAATGCGACACTTATGCTTGTTGCAACATGACCTGCCATTGTCGTCCTTGGTATCCGAAGTACCATGGTTCTTTGATATGTTATTACTGTGAGCCAGCCAGCTGTCTTCTCCTGCGCAAAAGCGGGTCATGAGTGTCGTGAGGGCTGCCATAGATTTCGGCTTTTCCTGACCAAGGTGCCGGGCTAGCCACTTGTCGTGGATGTTGTGCTTGAAGGCTGCTAGGGCCTCTGCATCCGGACAGTCGATGATTTGATTTTTCTTTGTTAGGAACCGTGTCCAGAATTGCCTGGTCGATTCTTCTGGCTGCTGAATTATGTGGCTCAAGTCATCGGCATCTGGTGGTCACACATAACTGCCCTGAAATTTGTCGAGGAATGCGGCTTCCACATCTTCCCAACAGCCAATGGACTCTGCTGGCAAGCTGTTGAGCCAATGCTAAGCTGGTCCTTTGAGTTTTAGTGGGAGGTATTTGATGGCGTGTAGGTCATCACCGCGGGCCATGTGGATATGCAGGAGGAAATCCTCGATCCATACCGCAGGATCTGTTGTGCCGTCGTATGATTCAATATTTATGGGTTTGAAACCCTCTGGGATTTGATGATCCATTACTTCGTCTGTGAAGCATAGGGGGTGTGCGGCGCCTTTGTACTGGGCTATGTCACGACGCAGCTGAAATGAGTCTTGCCCGCTGTGTTCGGCCTGGCCGGACTTACTTTTACTGTATCCGGCGTGACGATTATCGTCTCGCATAGTGGCGCGCCCTCGTGATCCGTAGATCGATCTTGCATGTTTTGCTTTGTCCTCCAATACGACTCACAGGTCTGGCATATTTCCCCATGCCTTTTTATTTGAATGGCGTCAGGGTGCGGGCTGAGCTTTTGGCTGGAATGCCTCTCTGTCGCGGCCATGAGGTGGCCGATCAGCCGCGTCATATGCCAGGGATGTAGGTATCGGTGCTTCCTCCTCCAGTCGGGGTAGCAACCTGCACTTTGGGTAACTCTTGGAGGGGCATTCGAGTTTATATTCCTCAGCCGCCAGGACTTCAGTCCTTCTGTCGGCTAGCAAATCTTGATCAGCTTGAAGCTGCTGCTGCTGTTTCTTAAGACTATTTGTCGTGGCTATAAGCCGGCGCTGGAAGCGCTCTTGTTCGACAGGATCCTCTGGCACGACAAATTCCTCATCGTCGAGGCTTGCCTCGTCTTCGGAGGGAGGCATGTAATTATCATCCTCTACCTCTCCATCTGCTGCTCTCTCAGGAGGGCTGGCTCCTCCATCCTCCTGCTCTAAATCTTGCTGGAGGGGACTGTTGTTGTCTCCCGCACTGTCCGGAGTGCTATTATCTCCGATGCCGGTATCACCACTTTTGCCTTGGCGGGACTTAGAGCGGCGCCGCTGACGCCGGCACTATGGTTGCTTCTTGGAGGGGTCATCCTCCGTTGTCTCATCGCCATTGCCTTCTTTGGGTGTGTGCACCATGTATATATCGTAGGATGAGGTGGCTGTCCAGTGCCCTATGGGCAGTGGTTCCTCTTCGACTCCTGCATTGTCGTCCATACCGTCGATGTCTTCGGAGTCGAAGTCGAGCATGTCGGTTAAGTCATCGACAGTGGCTACTAAGTGGGTGGTGGGTGGGCGGCGAATTTCTTCGTCATCCGCATCCCAATCCTGCCGGACGTAGTTCGGCCAGGCCTATCCTGACAAGGAGAGAGACCTTAATGAGTTCAGTATGTCGCCAAAGGGCGAGTGCTGAAAAATATCCGCAGAGGTAAACTCCATGATCGGCGCCCAATCAGGTTCGACAGGAACGGGCGCAGGCGGTTCGGAGTCCGTGGCCGGAGAAGGATCCGGCAGGTTGGCAACACGACTCTCGTGAAGGGTAAGGTCGATATTTGGCTCGATCGCCGCTGAGGGTACGGCCTCCGTGACGTGGTCCATCCACCCATCCATGTATGGCGCAACTTGCTCCGAATTGAGGCTCGGAGCGGCTGCCGGTGCGATCTCCTGAATACGGTCCGATGGTAGAGCTAAATCGTACTCATCATGACCGCATGGCGCACGAGGCAGGGGCTCGAATCCGTCGAAGATCAAGTCTCCGCGGACATCGGCCGTGTAGTTTAAGCTTCCAAACCTGACCTGGTGGCCAGGGGCGTAACTTTCGATTTGCTCTAGATGGCCAAGCGAGTTGGCCTGCAGTGCGAAGCCGCTAAACACAAAGATCTGTCCGGGGAGAAAAGTCTCACCCTGGACTGCATCGCTATCGATGATCGTAGGATCCATCAAGCCTAACAGCGACGACACAGAGGAACTCTCAATGAAAGCATCAATGTCGGTGTCAAAACCGGCGGATCTCGGGTAGGGGGTCCCGAACTGTGCGTCTAAGGCAGATGGTAATAGGAGGCAGGGGACACAATGTTTTACCCAAGTTCGGGCCCTCTTGATGGAGGTAAAACCCTACGTCCTTCTTGATTTATTCTTGATGATATGAGTATTACAAGAGTTGATCTACCATGAGATCGGAGAGGCTAAACCCTAGAAGCTAGCCTATGGTATCATTGTATGTTGTCCAATGGACTAAAACCCTCCGGTTTATATAGACACCGGAGGGGGTTAGGGTTACGTAAAGTCGGTTAGAAAGGAGGAGATATTCATATCCGTATTGCCTAGCTTGCCTTCCACACCAAGTAGAGTCCTATCCGGACACGACACGAAGTCTTCAATCTTGCATCTTCATAGTCCAATAGTTCGGCCAAAGGATATAGTCTGACTGTCCTGAGACCCCCTAATCTAGGACTCCCTCACTACCCATAAGCTTAAATAGTCTTGATCTCACGGGTGTGAGATTGATGAGTCATCGTGACTCACGGATACTTCCAAACAGTTGCAGGTGCCGATGATACCAGTGGAAGTGATGCTACCGAACTCAAGTGGGAGTTCGACGAGGACCTTGGTCGTTTCTATGTTTCGTTTCTTGATGATCAGTAGTGGAGCCCAGTTGGGATGATTGGGGATCTAGCATTTGGGGTTGTCTTCCTTTATATTGGTTCCGTAGTCGGACCTTGATTGTACTATGGATGATGTATGTTTAACTTGTTATTTATGTGAAGTGGATATTGTAAGCCAACTCTTTATCCCTTTCTTATTCGGTACATGGGACTGTGTGAAGATTTTCCGTCTTGCGACAAAACCACCATGCGGTTATGCCTCTAAGTCGTGCCTCGACTCGTGGGAGATATAGCCGCATCGTGGGCATTACAACATTAATGGGCCAAGATTTACAAAGGGCCTCATATGTGCCGAAAGACGTCATGGGCCATACATGGGCGGGAAGTTACAACGGGCTAGAATCATATTGGACAGCCCAGATAACGCTACTGGGCCTTATTCGGATAGGCCATAATGAGTTGTGAGTTAGCGGGCTGGGAATGGACCATATGCGAATAGGCCATTAACAAGCTTTTAGTTGGTCTGGCCATTACCTTTTGACCAGGTCAAATGGCTCAACATTTTGACCTGAATGGACCATGTTGGGCTGAGCTACATGTCGACATATCATAGGCGTGTCCCATCCATTCGCCGGATGACATATGTCCCAACGCTGAGCTGACACGTGGATCCGCCGACAAATAAGAATTTTACATGTGGAAAATTCCCATTGGTCTAGGTTGTTATCGGGTTATCGGATCCAAAACGGAACCTGATAGCTTAACGGCGACCCATTACACTAGATGCCATGTGTCGGTTACCCTTCATGGAAGCACTTCCATGACGCATCATTTATTGTCATGGAAGTGGACACTTCCGTGATGATAATTTTGGTATTGTCATGGAAAACTTCTACACAGCACAAGTATGACTATCTTGATTCTGTCATAAAATCGTCATGGATGTACATGCATGACAGAAGACATGACCTACTGTGACAAACATGTATCATCACGGAAGTGTATTTTTTTTGTAGTGTTCCCTAGCATGGTGACCTGGATGACTGAGGGAGTCCTGGATTAAGGGGTCCTTGGGCATCCGGGCTATATGACATGGGCCGGACTAATGGGCCATAAAGATACAAGATAGAAGACTTCCTCCCGTATCCGGATGGGACTCTCCTTGGTGTGGAAGGAAAGCTTAGCGTGCGGATATGAATATTCCTTTCTCTATAAACTAACTCTGTACAACCCTAGCCCCCTCCGGTGTCTATATAAACCGAAGGGTTTAGTCCGTAGAGGCAACCATAATCATCATATAGGCTACACAATTAGGGTTTAGCCATTATGATCTAATGGTAGATCAACTCTTGTAACTCCTATACTCATCAAAGTCAATCAAGCAGGATGTAGGGTATTACCTCCATCAAGAGGGCCCGAACCTGGGTAAAACATTGTGTCCCTTGTCTCCTATTACCATCAATCCTTAGATGCACAGTTCGGGACCCCCTACCCGAGATCTGCCAGTTTTGACACCGACATTGGTGCTTTCATTGAGAGTTTCTCTGTTGCGTCGACAATAGGTTTGATGGATCGCCTAGTTATCAAGGACAGAATCACTTCTGGCGGAGCCCTGGCCTTAGGCCAAACCCTCCGGCTTGGCAGCTTTACCATGGCCGCCTGTTCGACCTTTAAGCTGATGTTGACTTCCCAAGTCATCGAAAATCGTCTCTGTGTCGACTCTGAATACTCCAAGCAGATGGATCCGGCGGATTTGTCGTCCTTAAACGAACTCCTGGACCGCATCGCTGCCCTGGGAGTCGCTTCAGACTATGATCAGATTGGGCTTAAACCCGATCATAGAAAAATCAAATCTCCGCCGATCACCCATCAGATAGCAGTCGTAGAGAAGGAAAGCAACAACAACTCTTCCCCTATACTGAAAACAAGCTATGATTGGATTTCCGAGCTCATAGAGCCGGATACTCGTCTGCGTGGTGACACTCCTGGCCCTCCGAACTTAGAATTGGACGTTGAGCCTCAGGAATCATTGGACATCCCGGATCCCGAACTAATAAACTCGGAAGTTCTTCAAACTCCGGACTCCACATTGGGTCAGGGTTCGGATTTAACGCTACCCACCCACCACAAGCAATATTCGCCAAGCAATTCCGGTCCCCCGGATATATGCGACCTCATGTACGTACGCCAACAGCGTTAGGAAACAGTCCATCACTTCTAGGCCAGATTCCTCCTTGTAAAGGACAAGGTTAAAGATTGCCGCCACGATGACGCGATTCCAGCATTCCGCAATAATTGCACGGACAAAGGAATCCTCAACACCCTCAACCACCGTCCCATACTACACTTCGCTGCCTTGGTAACCATAGTATAGAAGTACTGCGCAATGGAAAGCGCCTGGAAAACTCAGACAGCTCGCTCGGAAGCACCGGCCTTCATGCCACCTCCCTGGCAGGCAAAAAAGGATGCACCCTCATAGGGCACCCGACCCCGTAGGCAAGAAAATTAAACCCATTACGGGACGTGGCACCATTCTTGAAGGATGGCTTGATAGGCCATGCAAAATACACACGACACCGGATATCGAACTAACCCACAGCCTTAGAGCATGTTGGATACTCCGGCAAGTAGCCAAGAGCGGCGAGGATATCCTCACCAAAAATAACTCAGAGCCACACTTTCCGAAAGATGACGACCACAGAGTATTGACGGTCTTCGAGACTTTAGCTTCAAGCAATCGGCGTAAGAGAACACTCTGTGACCTCACCGAAGTCTGCGAAGTTGCAGCAATCAATCTCTGGAACGACACGACAATAACTTTTAATGCCAACTACGAACCAAAATTCTTGTTAGTCCGGGCACCGGCCACCTTGGTCCTCAACCCAATTGTGGATGGATTTTGACTCACTAAAGTGCTCATGGACGGCGGTAGCGGATTAAACCTCATTTACGAGGACACACTTAGTAAAATGCAAATAGACAGAAGCCGCATTGAGCAAAGTGATACGAGCTTACGAGGATTCATTCCTAGTTGGGAAGCAAGATGCGCGGGAAAAATTAAGCTCGACGTGGTATTCGGCACGCCGTAGAACTATCGGTCCGAAGAAATAACCTTCCAAGTGGCCCCTTTCAATAGTGGATATGACGCCCTGTTAGGGAGGGACACATTCACGCGCTTTCAAGCCATACCTCATTAAGGGTATATGAAGCTCAAGATGCCCAGGCCCAACGGTATTATAACTCTCACCAGTGATCCAGACATAGCACTCTGAGCTGAAAACAAAACTGCATCTCTGGCCCTCGAGGCACTATCCGAGGCCCTAGCGGCCGAAGAATTGACCGCACTACGCTCCACAGTGGGTAGGGACCACGTAATCCTCGATAAGCTCCCCAAATCCACCTCCTTCAAACCAGCAGACAAAATAGTCAAATTTCAAGTTCACCCGACGGGCCCCAAGAAGACAGCCTCCATCGGGCCACAGCTGACCCTACAGTCGACGCCGCATTACACGCGTTACTGCGTGAGAACTGGCACATATTCTCCTAGCACCCTTCTGACATGCCAGGAATCCCACACAGGTTGGCCGAAGACAACCTTAATATATTGAAGGGATACAAGCCGGTCAAGCAACCACTGCAGCGCTTTTCCGAATCCAAACGACAAGCTATGGGGGGGGACTAGCCAAGTTAATTTAGGCCGGGTTCATCAGAGAAATAAAACATCTGGACTGGCTAACAAACCTGGTGATGGTACCAAAGAAGGATAAATCCTGGCGCCTGTGAGTCGATTTCAAATACCACAACAAGGCCTGCCCTAAGGATCCCTTCCCCCTCCCCCGCGTCGATCAGATCATTGACGCTACCACATGACACGACTCACTGTGTTTCCTCGACGCATACTCCGGATACAATCAAATCAAAATGCAAGAATCTGGTCAAGCCGCAACATCATTCATTACCCCATACGAGCCTTTCTACTTCAACACTATGCCCTTCGGGCTGAAAAACACCGGCGCCATCTACCAACGCATGATTCAAACATGCCTGGAGAAACAAATCGGCAAAACGGTCGAAGCATATGTGGATGATGTCGTCATCAAAACTAAGCTTGTCGGGTCACTAGTAGACGACATGTGTCTCACATTCGACAACCTCTGTGCATATGACATCAGGCTCAATCCGGAAAAGTGTGTCTTCAGCGTTCCCGCCAGAAAGCTGCTGGGCTTCATTGTTTCCAACAGAGGAATTGAGGCAAACCCAGCTAAAATCCGAGCTTTGTCACAATTGGCTACACCAATAGACCTTAAAGAGGTCCAAAAACTAGCTGGATGCGTGGCAGCTTTAACCCGCTTTATCTCCAGATTAGGAGAAAAGCATTGCCACTATACCGCCTACTCCAACGCACTGGCCACTTCGAGTGGACGGACGCGACAACGGCCGGACTGGAAGAAATAAAAGCTCTTTTAGCGAGCAACCCAATCCTGGCCGTGCCGAACTTCGACGAACCCATGTTATTATACATCTCCGCAACACACCAAGTGGTGAGTGTGGTGCTCGTCGTCGAACGAGAGGAGGGCAGACATAAATTCCCACTTCAGAAACTGGTATACTATGTATCCACTGTCCTCACACCATGCGAATCCCGGCACACTCATTACCCAAAGATAGCATATGTGGTCTTCATGGCATCCCAGAAGCTACGACACTACTTCCAAGAGTGCTCAATCATGGTGGCTTCCGAAGTACCACTCAATGACATAGTAAACAACTGCGATGCTACAGGCTGGTTTGCCAAGTTGGCCATTGAGCTCTTGCCATTTGATATCACATACAAACCACGCTGAGCCATTATATCCCAAGTATTGGCTGACTTCATCGCCTAATGGACAAAGGCCGAACTCCCTAAAGAGTATGGTACATATTCCAGCTGGTTCACGCACTTCGATGGCTCTAAAATGCTGGCCGGTTTAGGAGCGGGCATTGTTTTAAAGTCCCCCACAGGAGACACAGTCCAGTATGTACTCCAAATATTATACACAGACTCCAATAACGCAGCCAAATATGAGGCCTTATTGCACGGTCTTCGGATGGCTGTCTCTATGGGCATACAACGCCTAGAGGTGCGTGGGGATTCAAACCTTGCAATATCCCAAATAAACGGAGACTTCGATGCTAAAGATCCAAAGATAGCGGCCTATCGTAATGCCATACTCAAAATATCAGCTCGGTTCGAGGGACTCGAGTTTCATCATGTGGCTCGAGAAAGTAATCAAGCGGCAGATGTCCTTACTCGCATGGGCACCAAGCGTGACCCCGTCCAGCCTAACATCTTTTTGGAAAGGCTCTTCAGGCCATCCGTGGTGTGGCAGGATGAGAGCGGCAACACTAGTCCAGATCCGGTTATACCCCAAGAATCCGAACACAATTCTGATGTCATCGGGGGCTCAGCACCGAAGCAACACTATCGGCCCACCTAGTAATGGCAGTAATTGCCCCATAGACCGAACCCTTCTTGGCCTACCTTAATAGGCGAGAGCTTCCTGAGGACCAGAATGAGGCTCGATGCATCGTTCGGCGCTCTAAAGCCTACAAGGTTCATGAAGGATAGCTCTACAAGAAGAGTGCTACCAGAATACTTCAAAGATGTATTTCCGAACAAGATGGACAACATCTCTTGGCCGAAATCCATGCTAGTTTTGGCGGTCACCATGCCGCAGCCCGGGCTCTTGTAAGCAAGGCCTTCCGTATTGGTTTCTTCTGGCCGACGGCCGGAGCAGATGCACAGGACCTGGTCCTACGTTGTGTGGGATGCCAGCTTTTCGCCAATCAAAGCCATATGCCTCCTACCGCCTTATAAACAATCCCCATTATTTGGCCTTCCGTGGTCTGGGGGCTTGATATGGTCAAACCCCTCAAAGGGGAAGCCATAAGAAAAAAATATCTGCTGATCATGGTAGATAAATTCACTAAGTGGATAGAGGCCAAGCCAGTTAAAATTGCTAGAGTCGGACCTGTGATAAGACTTTATATCCGCTGTCGTACACCGTTATGGTTTCCCACACATCATCATCACCGATAATGGCTCCAATTTTACAGCCAACGAAGTGAAAAAATAGTGTGCTAACCTGGGCATCAAGGTCGATTATGCCTCCGTCTATCACCCCCAAACGAACGGTCAAGTGAAACGAGCTAATGGTCTTATCATGAGCAGCATTAAGCCTAGACTAGTACGGTCTTTAAAAGAGCCAGACAAACACTGGGTCGAGGAGCTCGACTCCGTACTCTAGGGGCTGCGGACCACGCCCAATTGCACTACCAGTTACACATCATTTTTTATGGTGTACGGCGCGGAGGCTGTTTTGCCCTGTGACATTATTCATGACTCACCTTGAGTGCGCATGTACAACAAGAGGGAAGACGAGCTAGATCGACATGACAGTCTAGATAATATGGAGGAGGAGCACGATCTTGCAAAGGCCCGTTTTGCATTCTACCAACAACAAGCTCACAGATACCAAAGCAGAGAGGCGCGGGCCAAGACTTACAATGTTGGCGAACTTGTTCTACACTTGCCAGAGAAGAAAAAGGACAAACTCAAGCCCAAGTGGGAACTTCCCTTCATTATAGATGAAGTTCTCACTAGAGGTGCGTATCGTCTGCATGACGCATCGGATAATCGCTTAGAGTCGAAACCGTGGAATGCCGCCAGACTCCAAAGATTCTACGCCTAGAGTCGGACTCATTGTTTGTTTTCTTTTGCTCCTCTTTTCATTTTTTCTCTCTTTAAATATTTTTCTTTAGCTTTATAGCTCGTGTGCGGCTAGACCACACACTTATGAGGTACACATCCTTAAATGTATACGCTCATAACACCCGGGGGCTTCTTTTAAAGAAGCTTATTATCATTTTCCGAGCATCAAGCTCGCACATATACGTCCTTTTCTCATATATACCTTTTCTTCGCCATGATATGCACATTTATGACATAAGTTTTTGCCAAGCTAGGTCGCCTAGCTCCTATGCTTATGCCCTACGTTCCCGTTAGTTCCGCTAGGGCATAAAGGGAGCACCTCTGCAATTGTTACAGCCGGGTCATCCGGACTTGTACCTCGGACTAGCACTAGTGCAGAACCGGGCAATAGCACCGGTTCATAAGGCCCTTTAGTGCTGGTTCGGTAACCGGCACTAAAGTGTGGGCCCTAAAGGCCTCCCCTTTAGTACCGGTTCAGCACGAACTGGTGCTAAAGGGCAACCACGTGGCACGAGCCAGCTCCGGGGGAGCGTAGGACATTAGTACCGATTGGTAACACCAACCGGTACTAAATGTTTGGGTGTGTTTTGGTTTTATTTTTATTTTTATTTTTACTTTAATTTTGTGTTTTCAATTTAATTTAGTGATTGTTTTACATTATAATGAGTTGTTAAATCATTAGGTGAAAGTACCGCAGATTAGTTTGACTGGATGCATGTGGATCCTAGCTAAGTCATCAAGTATATGCCATATCCATATTATATATACTTGATCACCTAATTAAGTGATCGAGGTAATATGGATATGGCATATACTTGATCACTTAGCTAGAATCCATCTAGTTGAAACTAATTTGCGGTTTCTTTCATAAATGATATAATAACTCATCATCATCATATTAATATAAAAACACTTGCATCATATATATCATCACCAACAACAGTTTTCATAGCTAGCTAAAAATCATCATATAATAGTCATCTCATTACCACTACTTAATCATCATATAGTCATTACCGCTATCTAATCACCACCAACACTAGCTTAAAGAAGAAACATTCACTTGTACCAGAAGCCAAGATATCATCGAGTTCAACATGGTAATGATATTGTCGGTGGGAACGACACCTATGGGATCACAAGAATCCCTACTGTGGTTAGCGGGGCGCGGGGTCGTGAGAAGAGCGGATCAAACAGATAGCACATGGTTCGTTTATCTAGGTTCGGGCCGCGAGGATGTGTAAAAACCTACTCCTGCTTTGGTGGATTGTATATCTGTGTTCTTGAGCTAGCTATGGGGCGTGAGGAGCTCCAAAAATCCGAATCCTTCCTCTGGTCGCCTCGCACCTCCTTTTGTAGAAAAAAGGGGTTGCCATAGTGGCACACAGGAGGTTGAAAGGGTACAGGGCTATGAGGTTATCCCTCGCATCACATGACAAGGCGCATTTAATGCGTCTTGCTTAGGTGTCCTTGCTTTATCGGGGACGGGGGAGAAACATGTCTTGTCCGTCGCCGCTCCTTCTTGTGTCAACATGCGCCCTGGCCAGCGATGCCTGCGATGCCATGTAGGTAGGCAGGCAGCTGAGGTGGCGCAGTGGTGGGTCTCCATGAAGATCTGCATGCCGCCACGCGGGTGCTTGCCCAGTTGGTTGGGTCGGCAGCTGCATGCATGCAGTGGTGGAGGTTTAGTCAGCGTGGGCCTGATGGTGGCCCTGCGGGTGTCCTCGGCAAGGGCCTTGCCGGGGCCCCGTCAAGGGTCTTGCCGAGGCGCCTGTTGTCATCCCCGGCAAGGCGCTTGCTGGGGGCCTTGTGGTCTTCCTCGGCTGGGATCCCGCCAAGGGTTGTCGTCTCCTTAGTGCGTATCTGATCTTGAATGTCTTCACAAAGATCTGCATGCCGCCACGGGGATGTCTCTCGAATCCTTGCCCTTTGGGGCAGTGGACTCAAGGGTGATTTGCTCTGTAGGCGCGGGACGAGTCGCCACCGCAAGGGTCTTTCCGGGGTTGCTAGAACTGTCTCCCGGCAAGGATCTTGCCGGGGGAGTCCGCTTCGTCCCCTTTGCTCTTCGTGGTCTTGGCCTTGGCATTTTTCTAGTTCTCTTGAGCTTCGGTCTTACCCTGGCTCACCTCCCTTGCCTTGCTTGGTGTGGTGGTGCCCGTGGCTCAGACTGCCCGTGCACAGTTATAGGGGTACAAAAAGTGTACCCCTCTTTTTGTACACCGACAGGAGCTCCCGGGCCTAGGCCACACATTAGCGCAACGCGTTGTTGGGCTAGGCCAAAAAAAGGTGCGCGGGCAGGCGGGGCGGTTTTTACCGCGGTAAGATTCTTCGCGCGCTGCGCTTCCCACGATTCCTGCATGTGGCGCGGCGTGGGGAGGCGCATGTGACGTGGGCGGCATGCGTGGGGTTGGTTCCCGCAGGCATGCGTCACATCGTAGTAAAGGGGCGGTTCACGCCTTTCCCATAAATGGAGGGAGGCGTGGAGGCGCGGCCCATTACTGAATGGGGCTGAGGCGCGGTCTTCAAGGCGTCCACTCCCCACGATCACGGGGTGGGGAGTGGTCGTCTCACCTGTCCCCTTGGTTCTGCACGTCCGCCACGTGTCTTCCATGCGCCTGGGGTGGCAAACGGTGGAGGCGGGAAACCAGGTCGTCGCTGGTTGGGGCGGCGGGTCGGTCCCGGCTCCCCGCGCCTTCCGTATCTTGATTGGTCAAGCGGGGCGGCCGAGCCCCAACCCCGATCCTTTATAAAGAGCAGGAGGAGGATGGCATCCGGCATTCTTTCATCTTTTTCTTCCTTCAGCTTCTGCTCCTCCCTTCCATCCGTCATGGAGAGAGGGAATCCCGGTCCTTCAACAGTGGCGGCGAGGTTCGTCGCTCGACAATGCGTCCCTCCTTCTCCTGCGCCTGCGGTGGCATAGCCAGCCGCGAGGGGAAGGGGGAGGGGGCGAGGCCGAGGCGCTCGGGGAAGAGGAGGACGGGGTGGCGCGCCAGCCTCGCCTCCGCCAGCAGCTCCTCCTCCAATGGAGGGCCATGTTGGGGATGACCCTTGTGAGTTCTTCGTCAGGCTACGCCGGTCGCCACATCGTCACCTTCGTCTCCCAACTCCATTTGCGCGGGAGATGGAGCTGGATCCGCCGGAGTCGTTGCGGCTGCACATGAGGGGCTGCGGGATCAGTGGCACACGGGTCCGCGTCGACTTCCCCGCCCCTCACGTGATGTATCTTCGTCGGGGATGGAAGACGTTTGCTCATATCCACCGCTTGACGGAGGGGCTCACTCTCCATTTTAAGCTAATGGAGGGTGGCCTTCTCTCCGTCAAGGTCTCCGGGCTCTTTGGGACCCGTGCAAGGTGCTGCGTGGAGAGCTCTTCTGATAGTGAAGACTCCTCCTCGGGTAGGAGTGACGAGGAGGACAGCGGCAGCGACGACGAGGGTAGTAGGCGGCAGGATGACGGGTCCGACTAGGTGTCGGGTGCCGCTCCGTGCGGCACCGGCGACCCCATCATCCGTGTCGCCGGCTCCCTGAACTTCTCGGGGTCGTCTCCTTGGGCGGCTGGCGTTGGGAGGCTGCGGAAGAGGAAGAGGGCGGGCGGCAAGGCCGTCAAGTCGGAGTACGCGGGCACCGATGCCTTCGACGTGTGCTGACGTCCTGCCGCCTCGTCTTCGAGCTCTACTTCCAGCGCCGCCATCACCATTCATCCTTTGGACGGCCACCAAGATGTTCTCTTGGTGTCTTCTGCCACCCGTAGCTCGCGTAGGCGCTCCTTTTGTCCTTTTTGCCTCCTTGACCTGCCTTCTGAGGAGAGGGACAAGAAAGGGATTACGGGCACCTTATCTCTTTTTAGTTTGTAAGCCTTCGGGCCTTTGTTGAACTTAAAACTTGTAATCCCATCATTCATGTTTTTCATTCCCTATGGACTGTACCAGAGTGGAATTTTTTTAATGAAAAAGGGATGCTTGCCGGGTCATTTGTTTGCGGGTGGAACCCATGACAAGGAGTAAATCCTTGATATCTTCAAAATAAACATTTTCTTGCCCGGCAACAGGCCTTGCCATCTCCCCACTTCGCTCGACCTTCCTCACGCCTTTGGCGGAGGCAGGGATGAGGTGGGTTCAGGCTCCTTGTTTCATCCTTTCGCTGCCGCGACTACGACCAAACTTGGCCCCAGGAATGAGCCCTAGGGCCTAGAGTTATGGGAGCACGGCAGCTTAGGGGAAAACAAGGTTTCACATACCTCAGTCCATAATGGAATGCATGATAAGGGATGAAGAACTTATCTGAAGCTGCAGTCCCCGGCAACCCTAGTTCGTCGTGGGTGAATCTTTGCTCTTGTAGCCCCCGGCAATACTGGCTTGCCGGGGGCTAGATGCTAGTCTGTTCCTCTTTCTTTTCTCCCCAAGTGGTTTGGCACGGATATCGGTGTGTCCTATGAACCAAAGAAGACAAAAGAAATACAAAGAGACGCACACTCGACCTCTAAGCTAGGGGTTAGTCGCCGCTAAGCACTATCAACCCTAACCAAGGACGAGACTCGACCTACAATGCATGTTATAACTTAGGGCGCCAGCGCTTCATTTATTTATGCTCAGGGTCTACGCCTGGCTTTGTACAAAGGGTTACATGCGTCATCGGCAAGCACTACACCACAACACGAATGCAATGGCATGTAATCTCCCGGGAGAAGGCCCTTAAGAGGGCAGATAAACTGCCGGGACAGAGTTTCTCCCGGCAGATAGAACTGCCACAAGAACGGCTGCCGGGAAATAGATCTCTCGGCAGTTGCACTGCCAGGAAATGCTGTTTTCCCGGCAGATAGAAGTATATTCCAGTAATAGTGCCCCAGCAGATAGTCTGCCCTTGACTTTTACTTACCCCGACAGTTTTCTTGATCTTGGTAGCATATATATTTCTTTTTATTTCTATTCATACAGGAATTGATTCAATATTCGGTAGCAGACCTCAAACACATATTGACAAAAAAATTCAATATTTCAACATTCATAGATCCATTCAGTAGCATCCAACTACATTGGTAAACAGAATTTACATAAGACAATAATATTTCTTTTGTTCAAACTAAGATACAAATGGTTTGATCTTGACGCACAGCTGCAGGCATGTACAGGAAGAAAAATTGCTTGTTCACAACCGTTTGTTGGATGTATTTATTAGATGTCTTGTGAATAACAGACTCGCCACCATCCTGTGAGACCGCGTCCTTCAAAGAGAGCCACATGTCTCTCTCGAAGAATCACCAAACTTGCAATGATTTTGAAGATCATAGCTTAATCTCGCCCCACATGATTGTGTTGTTTCTACGAATACAAGAAACATCACGTAGACATCCTAGTTGACCGGTACAACTACTATCATGCATGTACTTAAAGTTCTGTAGCATTCTAACAATCTCCTCCTTGTGACAAAACTTACAAGCTTGAGAAAAAAACTTGTTGAACTGCTGAGAAAACAAAATCAAGTTTAAAATTTTTGAAGTACAAATTAGCAGCATCTATGAACTAACAAAATATTAACATCAAACTAGGAAAAGATTAAAAAACTGAATACAGGACAAAGCAAAAGATATGATAGTTGTACCTTTTCTAGAATTTATTTCAGACTTTCAGTGTGTGTATATATCTATAGCAATATTACTATTGATGATTATAAATGAATTTTTTTGACACTTCCAAGTACAATTTTGGATGTATAGTAAATACTAAGTAGTAAAATGCAAGGTCAAACAATTTGTACACATGCTATGCCTCCTTTTTCCCCAAAACTGCATGCCAAGCAAAGCATGTTTATACTTAGGAACTCACTCGGGTGAGACAGTAAATAGAAGTGTTCATCTATGAGATGCAGTTTAGTGGTTCATTTTTCTAATTACCCCGAAAGAAGTTTTCAAGCCATATTCCTAACAATCTGCAAGATACAGCACTTATCTAAAGAGTACAACGCCCGACAAAGTCAGTACAAGTAGCATTTCTTTCACGAAGGGAATAAAGTAGCATTGCTTCAATTCTAATTGTAACCATCGACAACTTTCAAAATCCAAAAGGCACAACTTACAGAAATAAAGAAGTAAAATGTATGAGTTGCTAAACTTGAGCACCTTCATTCCAATATGCAAGTACAACCGATGAAAAATTCAGAAGTACATGTAAACTGGTCTAGCATTGATTAAACAAGCTACACCAGATCCTTCTAGCACATGGGTATGTGTCCAAATTCTGGATCACACATCAACACAAAATCACGCGAAAGATAATATCAATCTGGATTATGTATGAGAAGAGAGAACAAATCCATACGGCACCTCATTTCGGTGATGGAACTACCAAGACAGGTTTGCTGACCTGACTACTAAATACTGGCAGCATCTTTTGGTTCCTGGTCGCTCACTCCTGTGTCGCTCGTATGGGCTACACCAGTGCGCCCCACCGTAGCCACCGTAGGACCTCGACATCTTGTTCTTTCTCTTTAGCAGCTTGCCTGCATTCGATCCATTGAATACACACTATTAGAAGAGCCCTGGTCTCTGTCTGCCCTTGGCTTAGAACCAGAATCATGCAACCTCGGTCCATAGATAAGGCATTGTTTAATTTTTGTATGTTGTGCATTTAACGAACAGGAAACTGGATGCTCACTGGATTGTGCACTCAGTTTTTTTGAAAGACCAGTCATTACGAACCAAACTTGAAATTTCAAACTATGAACCAGTTGCTATAATGAAAAGAGTAATAACACCAATACAAACAACATGCTGCACTATTACAGTATGTTACACATACAGATAATTTTACAGTATATGCTTAGTTTCTTTCAAGCTGTACAAAGTTAGGTGCATATAAGGATGATTTACTGAAAGGATTAAGGTCAAATAAAGGGCTTTCTGCAAGGAATGTCCTGAACAACAACTTGTCATAAAGCAAACAATGAGTCTAGCATCATCTGAGCAGAGTATGGCAACAATGTCATCTATAATCCAATACAGTATTTGAGATGTACCATTTGACAAAAAAATCATTGGAGAAGCTCTCATTGTACACAAAATTGTCTACATGCTCTATATTTTGGCAAAGAACGTATTCCAATGCAGCACTTATAATAGGAACACACATAAAAATAGTTTAACATGCACTGAGTTGATCAAGTGAACGTGAAGAGAATTAAGATATTGAGGCTAACAGGAAAATTTCAACACCATAGCAGGGCCCATTACACAATTACTAAGGATGAATGATAGAAATAGCTGTCGGGGAAACTGATCCTCGAACACCTATGGGGCCGACGGACCGGGCCCCTTTCGGTTCGGCGGGGGGCGGAGATCGCACAAAGAGCAGATCCAGGCGAGGCACACGAGCAGTTTACCCAGCTTCGGAGCTCTCCGGAGAGATAACACTCCTACTGCTGCTTGTCTGGTTGTATTATCTGGTGTTCTTGCTCTCCAAAGCGAGAGTGTGGTGTTCTCTGGGCTATGGATGGATCGAAGCAAACTGTCTGAGGCTTCGAACCTATGAGCCGAACCCCCTCTACGTTGCGCATGGGCCTCCTTTTATACGCTAAAGGGGTCACCGACAGGTGGCAACGCAGAGGAGGGTAAAAACGTAAAAAGCGAGGTAGTTGATACAGTTGCTTGTACAGTGCACCCTACCTAACCCTGACGGCAGGGGACAAGGGCATTAAATGCCCGTCTGAGTCGCCCGAACAGTGTAGAAAAGGACCGTTAGGGGTGCCACCGTTCGCCACGATGGCGATCTTGTCAGCTTCGCATGCCACTGCGCACCGCTGGCTGCACAGCCTCCCGCCACGCACGCCCGGAGAGGCCCCCAGAGCGACACGTTGGTGGATGCACTGGAGCGTGGACGCAGAGTGGCCGCCTGCCGCGGCAAGCGCCTTGCCGCTGTTGTTATCTTGTCGGGTCCGGAAGCTTGTCGCTCACCGGGCTTCGAGGTACCTTGGTTTGTCTTCCCGGCAAGCTCCTCTTGCCGGGGCCTTGTCGCCTTGCCGGAGCGCGTGGCGCGTCGCGGCAAGTTCATTGGAGCGTCTTGGTTGGCCTTCCCGGCAAGCTCCTCTTGCCGGGGTCTTGTCTCCTTAGCTTAAATACTTTGTTCTTGGATGGCTCCAAGGGAACCTTGGGGGATCTTGGCGATCACCCGGCAAGCCTTTGCCGCGGGGTGCTGCAACTGCCCGTGCACAAGTTCGGGGTACTAGGGTACCCCTAATCTAGTACACCGATTGGAGCCCCCGGGCCTGGGCCAGACACGGTGCCGAGCGCTGTTGGGCCAGGCCCAAGACAGGGCACGGGCACACGCGGACTGGGCCACGCCAAATCTTGTTCCGTATCCACCACACTCTCCCATAACGGCACGCGTTGATTGCGGCATCGTGGGAGAGATCATGGGTGGTTGTTTAAGCAGAAGGCCGAAACGTCTGCCCCGTCCCTCTTTATAAGCAGAGGAAACAGGGGCAGTTCGTTCCCCCTCGCTGCTTGCTGCTACTCCTTCTTCACAAACTCCGCCGCTCCCCTCTTCTTCTCGAAGCCGAGAGAGCAGCGCTCCGCCCCCCCATTGCCACCAGCATCACCACGCCGTCGACCTTCTCCACCACCTCCGCCATGGCCTCGAAAGCCGACAAGGGAAAGGGCGTGAAGTCGGCCGAGGCGCAGCGGCTCGCGGCGCTGCGGAAGGAGCGGGCGATCTTCACCCCCCCAGCTCGGCGTGCAGGAGCTGAGGGAGTACTTCTACCTCTTTTGGGCGACGGAGACGCGTGCGCATCCGCGCACGAGGGTACTCCCGGCCGCTGCCTCGGAGTCGGCTCCAAATGGGTACCCGTTCTTCCCGCTATTCTTCTACTGCGGGCTCTGCCCACCCTTCTCGGAGTTCTTTTGTGACATTATGAACACGTATGGCTTCCGCCTCCTTGACTTCACCCCCAATGATGTCTTGACCATGGCAGTTTTCGCACACTTGTGCGAAAACTTTGTCGGAGTCCACCCTAGTGTAGCCCTTTTCTGCCACTGCTTCATACCTCGGGTAGAGAGAGGAGAGCCGCTTGCCGGAGGGATTGCCTGGGTCTCGAGAGTCGGCAAGAAAGATGCATACTTGGAGGGTGAGCTCCGCAGCAAGTGGGAGGAGTGGAGAGCGGAGTGGTGTTGGATCGTCGAGGAGGATCCGCAGCCCTTCACCGCCGTGCGCCAAACTCCAATAGTGCGCGGCAATGACTGGAGCAACGTGGCCCCGGAAGATGAGAGGCTGAAGATTGCCATCAATAGGATTCTTCGCCTCAGGCTTGTCGGGCTCACCGTAGGTGCTGTCCGGGCAGATTTCCTCCGCCGCCGCATTGCCCCCCTGCAGGAGAGGAGGAGGCCCGCCTGGGAATTTAAGAATTCGGCGGACATCATGAGGCTGCGGCCGGGCCTCAACTACAACTTCACTGTCTTGGAGTTGGATGCAATGCTCTTGGAGTTATTCAAACGCGACCCCCAGCACCCATTCACACTGCCGAGGGGCGTAGTTCCTTTTGTGCAATAACTCCTCGCTTGACCGGATCCGCGCCATGATGCCGTTGTGCGATTCACACGGCATCGTCCCGACTTGGCAAGAGCCTGCGGACGACGTTGTGCAAGCGTTCTTCGACACCTTGGAGGAATTGCCGGTCCGCGCCGACGAGCAGAAGAGCCTCACCCGTGACACCACCGATGAGGAGCTGCAGCTCATCGCTACTAGGGCGGAAGAGGCTGCGGCCGCAGCTGCTGCGGGTGTGTTTGGGTTCACTATGGAGGAGGCGGAGGCTGCAGAGGCGGCAAACCTTGACGAACGCGCGGAGTTCATGGGCGAGGAGGAGCCTGCCGGTTCTGAAGCCGAGTCGAGCGAGGCCGGCGAGGAGGAGGCTGAACCATCAGAGAGCTTGCCGCAGGCAGAGCCCCCGGCCCCGCCAAGTAGGCGCCTTCGCAGGGCCGGGGACGAAGCAAGGCGGCAGCCGGCTCCACAGCCACCGAGCCGCGTGACGCGCTCTACCGCGACAAGTAATGTTGCCGCGGGAGCGCCTCACGCAACAGCGGCAACTGGAGCGGGATCTTCCCAGGCCACCGCCGCCGCCCCCGCCAAGTGGGCAAGGGATCCTACTCCTCCACCTCGCTGCACCGGAGGAGGGCCGGACTTCGATCTTTCCGCGCTCAGCTCCGATGAGGAGGAAGATGAGTGAGTTTCTTTGGTGCCCTTATAATCCTTCAATCTTGCTGTTTATATTTTGTATCTGACTTGCTCCAATCTGGACTCTTTTCTTTTCAGAACACTGGCCCAGAGAGCGGCGAAGAGGGCCAAGGCCGCGGTGATCGTCATTGAGGATGACCCCATCACGTCGGCAGGAGGTGGGTCCGAGACCACCTTGACGGACCCGGCAATCACCCCTCGGAGCAGCCCCCAGCGCAGCCCCCAGCGTAAGTTCATAGTTTAGCCTTCTGATGTCGGGCGCGCTTGAGTGCTTTTTCCTTTGTTGATATCTTGCTTCTTGACTTGTGCAGGAGCAGAGCAGCCTCATCAGGAGCGCCCGAAGGCCGGTCCCGTAGTGCCACCTGCTTCGACTACGCCGCCAAGGGAGGAGTCCCCGGCAAGGGAGCGCTCTCCAGCAAGGGGGGACTCTCCGGCAAGGGACGGCACTGCTGATCCTGCGGCGACCGAGGCCGCAACTGAAGATCTTGGCGCAGGTAATCCACTTGCCCTAAAACTTCCCCTTGGGTTCTGCTTCTTCTGTTTTTCTTTCCTTGAATTTTTGATTGATTTTCCTCCCTTCTTCGTTCTTCAGACCCATCTTCGAGCCAATGGAGACAGAGGGCGCCGACGAGGAAGGTGCCGGGGCTGATGAGACCGCCAGCGAGGAGGCCGCCGGGGCTGCTGCTGCGGGAGCCGGCGAGGGATCGGGCAATCGCACTGACGACCCTGAGGCCGCAGGAGCGCCGGGCGCTGCATCGACCGCCGAACCCTCTGCCGCTTCCGCGGAGCCGGGCTCCGAGGAGCCCCAGCCCGGCGCCTACTTGCAGGCCGGTGACAACATCTTCATCAAGCTACCCTGGGTGTCGAGCTCCAGGGCGCCAGTCGAGGGGGAGACTTTCGACGGGGAGGTGCTCGCCTCTGCTGGGCTGTCATTGGTTGACGCACCCGGCAGTAGCAGTGGTGAGCCTGAGGAGGAGCAGCTGCTGCGGAAGCTGCTGTCACTCTACCGCACCCGGCAAGCCAAGCTGGCTTCCCGGGAAGCGCTTGTCGCGAAGGTGGGAGTTGACATGGAGAAGCGCGCGGAGGAGCTCCGGAGCCAAAATCAAGAAGCTCTTCGATCCCTGGCGCAGGAGCAGGAGCGAGTAGATGAGGAGCGCACGGCCTTTCTTCTCGAGAAGGCCGAGGCTGAGGAGGAACAAAGACTTGCTGCCGAGAAGCAGTCCACGCGGGAAGGCGAGCTAGTGCAGCGGAAGGCCCACCTCGACAGCTACGAGGAAGAGCTCGCCGAGCGCGAGCGAGCACTTGGCGGGGCGCTCAAGGAGGCAAAGGATGCTGCGGCAACTGCAGAGGCCGCCAATAAGGAGCTAGAGGAGAAGGTGGCGCGGCTGGAGGCCGATATTGGGAAGAGCGGCGAGGAGATTGCCGCTCTCAAGCGTGAGCGCGAGAAGGATGCTGCCGCCCATGGTGAACTGCAAGGTCTTCTCGCTGAGAGGGGCAAGGAGCTCAGCGCCGCCAAGGATTCCAAAGCAGATCTGGAGCTGAAGCTAGCCACGCTGACGCAGACGCTGGAGGCCGCCAAGGAGCGGGAGAAGACCTTGGCGGAGAAGGTCAAGGCTGACGCTGCACTGCTGGAGAGCATTGCAGTTACCCAGAACTCGTTCAGAGACACGGTGGAGCACTGGACCGAGGGCCTGGTGAACACTGCCGCCGTCATCAACGAGGAGCTGGTGCAGCTGGGGATGGATGACTTTGGGTATCCTTCCGACGAGAGCCTTCAACGCAGCGCCAAGCTCAGCCTATTCTTCAAGGGCGTGGCGACGGCACTCCAGCGACTCCGGGAGAGGATCCCGAAGCAGCTGGCCGACGAGTCACGCAAAATCTGCGCCGGGGTTCTTCAAAAGGTGCTGATGAAGGTAGCCTTCCGCAATCCAGGCCTCAGCTTCACCAATGTCCTCCGATTCTTGCCGCCTGACACCGATCTGGACGCACTCAAGGCCCTTGTCGCACCCATTGTGGACAAGGTGAGCGAGATCAAGCGAGTCGAGGGCGGGCGCGTAGATTAGACCGCCCATTTCTTCTTTTCCCTTGTCGCTGCTAGTCATGTCACGAAAACAGTCTATTAGAGCTGCGACAAGTTATCTTTGTAATATAACTTTATTTCTGTTATCAATTGCAATGTTATTTCCTCTACTAGATTCCTTCCTTTGTATATTTTCACCCTACGCTTTTAGGGAACTTGTCGGCGCAGGCGCCCGAGCCGCGAGCGCTGAGTGCGGAACTTCAGCAGCCTGCTGGCGGTGCCGCTTCCGACAAGAAGCCTTGTCGCGACTAGATGCAGCACACTTAAGCTGTTGAGCGGACTCGAAACAAAGTAAGGGCGCAACTAGTCACGAGTCGGTTCCTCCGTGCACAGGTTTTCCATACAAAGCAGGGTCGTTCGAGGAAGATAACTCAAAAATTTAAAAAGAGATTGCTCAAACTTTGGCAACTTAGCTTTTCTGTCATTTGCTTCCCGGTAAGGCAAGTCTTTGCTTGAACGACGCCTGGTCCATACCACAATCTTCTCCTTCCCCCCCGGCAAACTTGTGTGCGAGGGAACCTTCTTTTCCTTTAAAAGAAAAAGAAAGAAGAGAAAATAATAATATGGAGCACTTCGACTCGTTACTGCTTACCGGGTGTAAGTGCTGCACAAAGTGTTAGATAATCGCATGCAAGAAAGGAACTAACGCATGAAATGGACAAGCTGTGCGGAGCACATGGGTTTTACTTATGCACGGGATCTGCGCCCGGCTTTGTACAAAGGATTACATGCAACAGCGGCAAGACTTGTACAAAAGGTGGTTGCCGGAATGGGTTCCGGCAACCGCGCCTTATGGGAAAAACTTACGAAGATGTTCTATGTTCCAGGAGCTGCTCACTGGAATGCCATCTTCGGTCTCAAGGCGGACAGCGCCAGGCCTTGTGACTCGTCTCACCCGATAAGGGCCTTCCCACTTCGGCGTCAACTTGTTGGAATTCTTGGCGGACTGAACGCGCCGAAGAACAAGGTCGCCTTCCTCGAAGCTTCTGGCTTTAACTTTGCGGCTATGATAGCGGCCCAAAGCTTGCTGGTATCGAGCAGCTCGTACAGCAGCCTGAAGACGATCTTCCTCAAGGAACAGCGCGTCGTCTTGCCGCAGCTGTTCTTGCTCAAGCTCATCATAAGCGAGCACTCGAGGTGATCCGTATACGAGTTCCGTGGGGAGAACTGCCTCTGCTCCATAGAATAGAGCGAAAGGTGTCTGGCCAGTGGCTCGATTTGGCGTCGTTCTGATCGACCAAACAACCACTGGCAGCTCCTCGATCCAGTTCCTTCCGCACCTGTGCAGCCTGTCAAAAGTTCTGGTCTTGAGCCCACGCAGCACTTCAGCATTTGCCCTCTCTGCTTGACCGTTGCTTCTCGGATGAGCAACAGAAGCGAAGCAGACCTTGGTGCCAAGGTCTTGGACGTACTGCAAGAAGGTGCGGCTCGTGAATTGCGTACCGTTGTCGGTGATGATCCTGTTAGGGATCCCGAAACGACAAACAATTGACCTGAAGAACTTGACTGCAGAATGTGCTGTCACCTTCCTCACTGGCTGCACTTCCGGCCACTTTGTGAACTTGTCGATTGCAACGTACAAGTACTCAAAGCCCCTGACAGCTCGGGGGAAGGGGCCGAGGATATCGAGCCCCCAGACCGAAAATGGCCAGGATAAAGGGATTGTCTGGAGAGCTTGAGCTGGCTGGTGTATCTGTTTGGAGTGGAACTGGCACGCTTCACACTTGGTTACTTGTGCAGTTGCATCCTGGAGGGCTGTCGGCCAAAAGAAACCTTGCTGGAAAGCTTTGCCGGCAAGTGCTCTTGCGCCTATGTGGTGGCCACATATGCCTCCATGTATCTCTGCCAACAGCTTTTGTCCATCTTCCCGGCGAATACACTTCAATTTCACACCGTTGAGTCTTCTTCTGTACAGTATGCCATCGACAAACTGGTACATACTTGACTGCCGGGCTACTCTTTCTGCTTCTTCTTGCTCTTCGGGAAGTTCTCCTGTCTGAAGGAAATGGACAATCTGCGGTGCCCATGCTGGAGCTTGTGGCTCGACAACAAGGACTAAAGGCACATCTGCTGCTGCGGGAACATCTGCTTCTACGGCAAGGACTTGCGGCCCTGCCGGAGCTTGATGTTCCCCGGCAAGCTTGCCGGAACAAAACTTGTCGGGAGCGTCTGCTTCAATGGAACAAACCATAAGGCTTGCCGGAGCAGACTGCCCCTCGGCATCTGTGGTGTTGATCTTGGGGACTTTCTTGGCGGCGGCTTCGGGGAGCTCTGCCGGAAAGTAGTCACCAGAAACCAACTTCCTCTTTTTGCTTTGTCCAGTTGATGGTGTTACGGATGGTTGAGTCAACTTAAGCACAAAGATCCCTGGTTCCACAGGTAACTTTAGTGCGGCGCATTTTGACAGGCCGTCAGCGATATCATTCTGAGCTCTTGGGATATGCTCCATTTGTAGGCCGTCAAAGTGCTCCTCTAGCTTCCTCACTTCATCGACATACGCTTCCATCAACGGACTCTGGTAGTTCTTGTTCACTTGTCGGACGACAAGCTGTGAGTCACCCCTGACAATGAGCTTCTTAATCCCAAGGTCTGCTGCGATTCTGAGACCGGCAAGCAATCCTTCATATTCTGCAGTATTGTTGGTTGCTTGCTCTTTGGGAAAGTGCATCTGGACTACGTACTTGAGGTGCTCTCCGGTGGGTGCGACAAGCAGTACGCCTGCACCGTCGTCTTGCAGCGAGAAGGCACCATCAAAGTACATCAGCCACTCTTTGCTTGCCTCTTTGATGGGATGCTCGTTTCTAGAATTTCTTCATCTGGGGTTGGCGTCCACTCTGCTATGAACTCTGCCAACGCTCTGCTTTGGATAGTTGAGGTGCTCTCAAACTTGAGGCCAAAGCTTGACAATTCCAGCGCCCACTCGACAATCCTGCCTATTGCTTCTGGATTTTGCAGTATCCTCTTCAGCGGAAAGCGAGTGACGACTGTGATCACATGTGCTTGGAAGTAATGGCGCAGCTTTCTCGAGGCCATAAGGAGGCCAAAAAGCAACTTCTGCACACCAGAGTACCTTGATCTAGCTCCCTGCAGAAGAGAACTGACAAAGTAGACTGGGCGCTGCACCATTCTCCTTGGCATCTCATCTTGTTCCTGCGCAAACCCACGTTTATCGGGACCAGAGCTTGTCGGCGAAGCCCCCTGCTTGTCGCTGGATGGATCTGCCGTGGTTGCTGGCTCATCATCCACCTCCCTCTCCGCTACTAACGCAGCACTAACCACTTGATTGGTTGCCGCTATATACAACAGCAACTTCTCTTGCGGCTTAGGTGCGACAAGTGTTGGAGTGGAGGACAGGTATCTCTTCAAATCCTGCAGCGCAGCCTCCGCTTCCGGAGTCCATTTCATTGGACCTGCCTTTTTCAAAATTTTGAAAAATGGCAGGGCGTGCTCAGCAGACCTAGAGATAAACCTGCTGAGAGCAGCCACGCAACCGGCAAGCCTTCGTACATCCTTGACGCGCTTTGGTGCTTCGATCTGCTCGATGGCTTTGATCTTGTCGGGATTGGCTTCAATTCCCCGCTGAGACACGAAGAACCCGAGAAGCTTGCCGGAAGGGACTCCAAACACGCACTTCTCGGGGTTAAGCTTGAGGTTGATCTTGCGCAGGTTTGCAAATGTCTCATCTAAATCTTGAATCAAGGTCGCTTTGTCCTTGCTCTTGACCACTATGTCATCCATGTAAGCTTCCACATTTCTGTGTATTTGTGGCTCAAAAGCATGGTGAACTACTCTTGCGAATGTTGAACCAGCATTCTTCAAACCGGAAGGCATCCGTACGAAGCAGTATGTGCCACACGGGGTGATAAATGCGGTTTTCTCTTCATCTTCTTCTGCCATGAAGATCTGATGATATCCTGAGTATGCATCAAGAAATGAAAGCAAATCACATCCGGTTGTGGAGTCAACAATCTGGTCAATACGCGGCAAGGGAAATGGGTCTTTGGGACAAGCTTTATTAACATTAGTGAAGTCAATACAAAGTCTCCATTTCCCGTTAGCTTTGCGCACAACAACAGGATTGGCCAACCACGTGGGATGGAGTACTCCTCTGACAAGGCCTGCTGCTTCCAACTTCTTGATTTCTTCTGCGATGAATTCTTGGCGCTCAACTGCCTGCTTCCTGACTCTCTGCTTGACGGGCCGCGCATGAGGACAGACGGCAAGGTGGTGCTCAATCACTTTCTTGGGAACACCGGGGATATCAGACGGTTGCCACGCAAATACGTCGACATTCGCCCGCAGGAAAGCAACGAGCGCGCTTTCCTATTTGGGGTCAAGAGTGGCGCTGATGGTGAAGGTACCACCAGTGCCATCCTCCTTAGCGGACACCTTCTTAGTCGCAGGCGGAGCTGCCATCGCCTTCTTGCACTTGCCGGTGGAGCTCGATGGTACGTCCTCGACGGTAGCGCAGCACTCCGAAGAGGTGCGCTTGCCGGAGTGGGCATCAGAGCTCTTGCCGGACTTGGTCTTCTTCTTCCCCCCGGGAGCTTCAGCGGCAAGTGTCCTTCGTTCTGCTGCGGCTGCTGCTTCCTGGTAGATCTTGTCGGCACAGATAAGAGCATCCTTCTTGTCGCCAGGGACAGAGATGATACTTATTGAGCCTGTCATTTTCAGTACGTTGTACGCATAGTGAGAGGCTGCCATGAACTTGGCGAGTGCTGGACGGCCAAGGATTCCATTGTAAGGTAATGGAAAATCGGCAACGTCAAACGTGACCCTCTCAGTCCTGAAGTTCATCTCACTGCCAAATGTTACCGGCAATGTGATCTTTCCCTTTGGCTTGCTCCTTCCCGAGTTGATTCCTTGAAATGTGCCGGTCTCTTCGAGCTCGCTGTCAGGGATCTGGAGCTTCTGGAGCACCACGGAGGAGATCAAGTTCAAACCGGCCCCGCCGTCAACTAGCATCTTAGTGACCTTGAGGTTGCGGATTGTTGGTGAAACTAACATCGGCAAGCACCCGACCGTAGTTATGCGATCCGGGTGGTCCTCAATATCAAAGATGATAGGCGTGCTGGACCATTTCAGAGGCCTGCGTGACTCGACGGGTGGTTCTGCTACATTAACCTCCCGCATCCACTGCTTGAGCTGGCGGTGCGAGGCATGCAGAGAAGCACCACCGTCAACGCACAGGACCTCTGTAGCTTTCTGGAACTCCTGCTCATCGGTCTCCTCATCATCCATATCTTCATCGTCGCCGTCATCTTCATCCTTGTCGCGGCCGCGAGGAGGTCTGTCTCCTTGCCGCTGCTTGGCCTTGCCGCGGCGTCCTCCTCGGCCAGGACGTTTCTTGCCGGATCCACCAGCTCCTTCCTGGGCTTTCTCCTTGTCGCGCCGCTCGTATTCAGCTTTCTGTTGCTCAACAAGTTGCTCGACCCTCTTGCAGTTCTGAAGATCATGGCCCTTGGTGCGGTGAATCTTACAATACTGCTTGTTGGTGCCATCCTGCTTGTCGGCGACCGCCACCTCCGCGGCAACCTCCTTGCCGGAGTCACCAGCTTTGGCTTCCTTGGCGCCGCCACCGTTGCCGGACTGCTCAACAACTAGCACTTCTTTGCCTTTCCTCCTTCTGTTGTTCCGCCGCCGGGTTTTCCTTGTCGGGGCGGCATCTTCGTTGTCAGATCCTCCCGCTCCTATATTTTCTCCGGGGAGTCTCCTCCCTTCCTCAGCACGCGCGCACTTGTCGGCCAGTGCATATAACTCACTGACGTCCCTGATCTTGCACATCGCCATTTCCTCCCGCATCCTGCGGTTCCGCACATTCTGATGGAACACGCTGATCACCGCGGCAGGCTGGACGTCTGGGATGTTGTGCTGCACGCTACTGAATCTCTGAATGTACTTGCGCAGGGGCTCTCCTTCCTTCTAGGCGAGCAAATGAAGATCACTCTCCTGGCCATGAGGCTTGTGTCCGCCGGTAAAGGCACCGACAAACTGATGGCACAGATCGGCCCAAGAGGATATGGAGTTGTCCGGCAAGTGCATGAGCCAGGATCTGACATTGGGCTTGAGCACGAGCGGGAAGTAGTTGGCAAGGATCTTGTCATCCCGTCCCCCGGCAGCTTGCACGGCAATAGTGTAAATGCTGAGGAACTCTGACGGATGCGTCTTGCCGTCGTACTTCTCCGGTACGTCTGGCTTGAAGTTCTTTGTACTGGGCCACTGGACTTGCCGCAGCTCACGAGTGAACGCAGGACAACCTACCACATACGGCAGATCGCCTGGTTCCCCTGGCGCATGCATGTCAACAGAGGGCCCAGCGTGCTTGTCGGATTGACGTCGCGCTTCTCTTCGGCGCTCGATGCGGGTTCGAGCGTCTTCTTGTTGTCGATCATGAAGAACTTGGCACTGATCACGACGAGCTCGTGGATCCGACGATGCAGTGGAGTCACTGTCGAGGTGGATCCGACGAGTCGGCGATCTTGGCCTTCGGGGCGGTGATTGCATGGTAGTTGCACCTCCACCCGTTTCGTCGCCACCGGCTCGCGTCCGACGGTCCTGCCGCGGCGGCGACGCGCTCGGCCACCGTGGAGTGTCGCCGTTGGCGTAGCCGATGAGACTCTGGATGGTGGATCTCCATTCGTCGATCTTGTCTAACGTCGGAGGGTAATCTAGGAGAAGTTGGGCTCGCGCCAAAGCTTCTGCTGGGGTAGTGGGTGGCAGTGGCGGACGGCGCGAGGAGCGGGACGTGCTCGAACTTCTAACTATGTTAGAAGGAGCAGTATCCCGTCCGGGCGACCGTGCCCCGCTCGTGCCAGCGCGCTGGCGTGCATGCTGGTCTTGAGCGGCCCGAGATCCACCAGCTTGGTCTTGGGCTATCATGCGTATGGCACTGCTAGTGCCATGACGCTGTTGATCTTGCGCCTCCTGAGAGTGGCGTGGAACATGTACAGTCGCAGAGGTTTGTGCAGCCTTGTTCTTGGACCTGGCGGCATCATGGGCTTCCTCGTCGACGTCCTTTCTTCCGCCGGCGTCCATCCCACCACTTGTTTGCTCCAACGGTGGCGGAAGGGACGTGGATGGGGCGGCCGCCGCCGAAGTCTTCTTCTTCGGTGGCATGTTGATGAAGGGAATAAGGATCGAGCTCGTGTGAACGCCGAATCAGGTTCACGCAATCTCGACGCCCCCTACCTGGCGCGCCAAAGATGTCGGGGAAACTGATCCTCGAACACCTATAGGGCCGGCGGACCGGGCCCCTTTCGGTTCGGCGGGGGGCGGAGATCGCACGAAGAGCAGATCGAGGCGAGGCACACGAGCAGTTTACCCAGCTTCGGAGCTCTCCGGAGAGATAACACTCCTACTGCTGCTTGTATGGTTGTATTATCTGGTGTTCTTGCTCTCCAAAGTGAGAGTGTGGTGTTCTCTGGGCTACGGATGGATCGAAGCAAACTGTCTGAGGCTTCGAACCTATGAGCCGAACCCCCTCTACGTTGCGCATGGGCCTCCTTTTATACGCTAAAGGGGTCACCGACAGGTGGCAACGCAGAGGAGGGTAAAAACGTAAAAAGCGAGGTAGTTGATACAGTTGCTTGTACAGTGCACCCTACCTAACCCTGACGGCAGGGGACAAGGGCATTAAATGCCCGTCTGAGTCGCCCGAATAGTGCAGAAAAGGACCGTTAGGGGCGCCACCGTTCGCCACGATGGCGATCTTGTCAGCTTCGCATGCCACTGCGCACCGCTGGCTGCACAGCCTCCCGCCATGCACGCCCGGAGAGGCCCCTAGAGCGACACGTTGGTGGATGCGCTGGAGCGTGGACGCAGAGTGGCCGCCTGCCGCGGCAGCGCCTTGCCGCTGTTGTTATCTTGTCGGGTCCGGAAGCTTGTCGCTCACCGGGCTTCGAGGTACCTTGGTTTGTCTTCCCGGCAAGCTCCTCTTGCCGGGGCCTTGTCGCCTTGCCGGAGCGCGTGGCGCGTCGCGGCAAGTTCATTGGAGCGTCTTGGTTGGCCTTTCCGGCAAGCTCCTCTTGCCGGGGTCTTGTCTCCTTAGCTTAAATACTTTGTTCTTGGATGGCTCCAAGGAACCTTGGGGGATCTTGGCGATCACCCGGCAAGCCTTTGCCGCGGGGTGCTGCAACTTCCCGTGCACAAGTTCGGGGTACTAGGGTACCCCTAATCTAGTACACCGACAATAGCAAAGAAATCTCACCGTTGGTTGAGAAGGAGAGGAGGCGGGGCTGATCGGGCGGTGAAGCATAGGGCGTAGGCGGTGCTGCTTGGACGAAGAATTAGAGGTTAGGCAATGCTGCTTTGGCGCGAAGATGTAGATGAGGTGCTAACCAGGGCAGTCAACGTAGTCAAAGCAGCGCTGCTTGGTGGAGAGGACAAGGAGGAGGCGCGCTTCTCAAAGGAGACAAAGACTAATTACATAATTTAAAATTCAAATTGAAGGACCAAATCAATGGTACAACCATGATAAATGAAAGAATTTAAGCAACATGGATCCTCGGATAATCACGTTCATATCCTGAAGCTGTACATGCATGGGTGTGAGTCGGATTGGTACATCAGTTCTTGTTCACATCACCTCTATGCAATAATAACTTAACTATGGAAGAAATTAGAACAGAGGGCCTATAATTCTGCACATGATATGGTCTCCTCCAAGCTAAATGCCATATTTTGAGATAGCCCAAACAATTGGCCTAGAACTGCGAACTATTCACAAATCTTCTAAGAACAAAACTCGCAATTGTTACAATTTTCTGTAGTGACTTCCAAAGCACAACCAGTGCAGTACATATCCAAACAAAAAGTTTGCCCAATGTATGACTGAGATAGGAAGTGTATGTATGGCCTAGCTAGCTTTACATAATCCGCATTCATGTTATTAAAGGTACTAGCCCCTTCTAATTTATTGACTATGGAAAATAAAATTTAGAGGCGGAGATGCCACTTTGCTTTTCTTGGTCTAGCTTTAACTGAAAAGGCTATAGTGTGTAATAATACTGACTTGCTCATAAAAGTACAGAGCAATCTGCATTCCATAAATCCTAAGATGCAAGTAACATATTGAATTCTGAAACGCCTACACATATGGTTACGATCTGCTTTCAGTACCTCACTTTCCATCTGATGATTTAATTAAATCTCATTCATTTTGGAGTCTACTCTCTTCGCCTTATTTCTTTAAACTCTATTTTAAGTAGATTCTATCTAATGATTCAAGAAATTATCAAAAACTATAGCTCCTGTTCTGTCACAGATCACACATCACAAAACATATACCCGAGACTAATAAACCTCATAAGACAAAGAGAAATCTCACGGGTTGGAGTGAGGAAGTAGAGGAGACCCCGATGTAGTAGACGCGACACTGCTCGTGTGAAAGAACGCAGAAGCGGCATCTACTCGGGGGAGAGGATGTAGCCGGCGCTATTCAGGGAGGGGACGAAGACGTGGCGGGAAGGAGCTTCTGGAAACAGCGACGCTGCTCGGGGTAGCAGCTCCTGGATGCGGCAGCGCTTCTCGAGCAGGGTCTCCTGGAAGCGAAGGCGCTGCTCGATGGAGGATCTCCAGCGAGCGGCAGGGCTGGTGGCGAATGGTGGTCAGGGCGGCGGAGGAGCTCGGGGGAGTGGTCGGGGCGGCAGAGGGGCGGAGGGAGCTCGGGGGAGTGGTCCGGGAGGGGATGGCATTGGGGTGGGATGGTGGGGATGGAGGTGGCATTGGGGTGTGGTGGGGGCGGTCAGCAGCTGCGGAGGGTAGGCGGCGGCGGCAGCGGAGGGCACTCGAGGAGGAGGCTAGGTTAGGCGGCCGATTTGGGGATTTTGGTGTGAGTCAAAGATTGGGGATTTTGTTTAGTATTTGGAGTGGAAATTTTCGCCCTTCCCGCGCTCTTCGGTGTTATCGCGCGCGTAGGCCAACGAGTATTATTATACTGTACTTTTTGGTTTCGCCCCACAAGTAGTCCCCCGACAGTTAATATGTCATTGTTTAGATGTGCCGACCGATATTGTGTCCTTAGAAATGGTCATTGTTGCCGGCAATGTGCGTGCCCTTGTTGTTTTAGTTCTGTCGGTAGTTTATATACCGTTGGGTACTTCTACCGGCAGTTAAAAGATTCCTGGCAGATAATCTGCCCTTATGATGCTATTTCTCCCGGCAGTTAATTGCCCCCAATCAAGGGTTGTGGTGTAGTGAAGGCTCGTACAAAAGGTGTCTTGCCGGGGGGCCCGTCAAGCCGCGCCTCACGGGTAAAACTTGCGAAGATGCTCAATGTTCCAGGAGTTACTCACCGGAACGGCATCTTCGGTCTCCAGGCGGACTGCGTCGGGCCTGGTGACTCGTATTACCCGATAAGGGCCTTCGCACTTTGGCGTCAACTTGTTGGAATTCTTGGCCGATTGAATGCACCGAAGAACAAGGTCACCTTCCTCAAAGCTTCGGCATGAACCTTGCGGCTATGGTAGCAGCACAAGGCTTGCTGGTAGCGCGCTGCTCTCACAGCCGCCCGAAGACGATCTTCCTCAAGGAGTGTTGCGTCATCTTGCCGCAATTGCTCTTGCTCAAGCTCGTCATAAGCGAGTACTCGAAGTGACCCGTATATGAGTTCCGTGGGGAGAACTGCCTCTGCCCCGTATACCAGGGCAAAGGGTGTCTGGCCGGTGGCTCGATTTGGTGTCGTTCTGATTGACCAAAGAACCGCCGGCAAGTCATCAATCCAGCGCCTTCCACTCATGTGCAGTCTGTCAAAGGTCTTTGTACTCAGGCCTCGCAGTACTTCAGCATTTGCCCTCTCAGCTTGACCATTGCTTCGGGGTGAGCAACGAAAGCGAAACAGACCTTGCTGCCGAGGTCTTGAATATATTGCATGAAGGTGTGGCTTGTGAACTGCGTGCCCTTGTTGGTGATAACCCTATTGGGTACACAAAAACGGCACACCAGTCCTTTGAAGAACTTGATGGCTGACTGTGCCGTGACCTTCCTCACTGCTTCCACTTCTAGCCACTTTGTGAACTTGTCGATTGCAACGTACAAGTACTCAAAGCCCCCGACAGCGCGGGGGAAAGGGCCCAGTATGTCGAGCCCCCAGACCGAGAAAGGCCAGGACAGAGGAATGGTTTGAAGGGCTTGAGCTGGCTGATGAAGCTTCTTTGAATGGAACTGACATGCTTCACACCTGGTGACTAGTGTCGTCGCATCCTGGAGGGCGGTGGGCCAGAAGAAGCCTTGCCGAAATGCTTTGCTGGCAAGGGCCCTTGACCCGATGTGGGATCCACATATGCCTCCATGTATCTCCGCCAACAGCCCCAGTCCTTCCTCTCGGGGGATACACTTCAATTTCACGCCATCGGCCTCTTTCTATACAGGACGTCATCGACGAACTGGTACATAGTAGAGCGACGGGCTACTTTTTCCGCTTCTTCCTGCTCCTCAGGAAGTTCCCCTGTTTGGAGGAATCGGACGGTATGTTGTGCCCATGCTGGAGCCTGGGGCTCGAGGGCGAGGACTAAAGGCATTTCCTCCGCTATTGGAGCGGCTGTCTCCATGGCAAGAGCTTGATGCTCTGTCGGAGCGAGCCATCTCGTGGCGGGCTCAGTGTCTCCGGCAACATCCTTGCCGGTGGCTTCGGGGAGCTCGGCGGGAAAGTACTTATCGGGCCCTGATTTTCTCCTCTTGTTCTGCTCTGTTGATGGATCAACGGATGGCTGAGTTAGCCGAAGCGCAAAGGTACCTGGTTCCATAGGTAGCTTGAGGGCAGCTCGTTTTGACAGGTAATTGGCGATATCATTCTCCGCTCGAGGAACGTGTTATGCCTGTATACCGTCAAAACGCTCTTCCAGCTTTCTCACTTCATCGACATAGGCCTTCATCAACGGGCTTTGGTAATCCTTGTTGACTTGCTTGACGACAAGTTGCGAGTCGCCTCTGACGACGAGTTTCTTGATTCCGAGGTCCGCCGCGATCCTAAGACCGGCAAGCAGCCCTTCGTACTCAGCCGTATTGTTTGTTGACACCTCCCTGGGGAAGTGCATCTGGATCACATACATGAGGTGCTCTCCGGTGGGCGCGACAAGCAGTACTCCAGCCCCGGCGCCCTGTAAGGAGAAAGCTCCATCAAAGTACATGATCCAGTCGCAACTTGCCTCCTTGCCAGGGAGAGCAGTCACTTGGGTTTCTTCGTCAGGCGTCGCGGTCCATTCTGCAACGAACTCCACCAGGACTCGGCTTTGAATCGTCGAGGTAGTGACGCAGTTCCAGTGCCCACTCTACGATCCTTCCCGTTGCGTCTGGATTGTGCAATATCCGTTGCAGAGGGAGGCGAGTGACGACAGTGATTTCGTGCGCCTGGAAGTAGTGACGCAGGTTCCTCGAGGCCATAAGAAGGCCGAAGAGTAGTTTCTACACACTGGAGTACCTCGATCTAGCCCCCTGCAGGAGGGAATTAACAAAGTAGACCGGGTGCTGCATCATTTTCTTCTTCGGCAGCACTTCAATTGGCTGCGTCGTCTCGGCATCGGTGGCATCGGGCTCCGTCGCTGCTATTACCTCATCATCAATTTCTCTCTGCACCACTAGTGCGGCGCTGACCACAGGTACAGAAGCAACGGTTCCTGTAGCCTAGGCGCAACTAGTATTGGTGTGGAGGAGAGGTACCTCTTCAAATCTTGCAATGCTGCTTCGGCTTCTGGCGTCCACTCCATCGGGCCCGCCTTTTTCAAAATCTTGAAAAAGGGAAGGGCACGCTCAGCGGACTTGGAAATGAACCTGCTCATGGCGGCAACGCAACCAGCAAGCCGACGCACATCCTTGACTCGCTTGGGCGCTTCAATCTGCTCTATAGCTTTGATCTTGTCTGGATTGGCCTCTATCCCACGCTGTGACACAAAGAACCCGAGAAGCTTGCCAGATGGGACGCCGAAGATGCACTTCTCAGGGGCCAGCTTGAGATTGATCTTGCGTAGGTTTGCAAATGTTTCTTGTAAATCTGATATGAGGGTTGCCCTGTTCTTGGTTTTGACCACTATATCATCCATAAAAGCTTCCATATTTCTATGGAGCTGGGGTTCAAAACCAATCTGGACCGCCCTTGCAAACGTTGAACCATCACTCTTCAACCCGAAAGGCATCCGTATAAAGCAATACGTACCACATGGGGTGATGAATGCCATTTTCTCTTCATCTTCCCTTGTCATGAAGATCTGGTGGTAGCCGGAGTAGGCATCGAGGAATGACAACAGATCACACCTAGCTGTGGAGTCAACAATCTGGTCGATGCGTGGCAACGGGAAGGGGTCTTTGGGACGAGCCTTATTAATATCTATGTAATCAATACACAGCCTCCACTTCCCATTTGCCTTGCGCACTACCACCGGATTGGCCAACCACGTTGGATGGAGCAGTCCTCTTACCAAACCCGCTGCTTCCAGTTTCCGGGTCTCCTCTATGATGAACTCTTGTCCTTCCAAAGCTTGCTTTCTGACCCTCTGCTTGACGGGCCGCGCATGAGGACAGACAGCAAGGTGGTGCTCAATCACCTCCCTGGGAATGCTGGGGATGTCGGATGCTTGCCATGCAAACACATCGACATTCGCCCGCGGGAAGGTGACGAGTGCGTCTTCCTATTTGTCATCAAGGGTGGAGCTTATGGTAAAACCTCCTCCCGTGCCGTCCTCCTTGACAGAAACCTTCGTGGTTCCCGGCGGTGTGGCCCTGGACTTCTTGTTTCTGTCAGCGGAGCTCTCTGGCACGTCCTCGATGGGAGCGCTACACTCCGAAGAGGTGCGCTTGCCGGAGTGGGTGCCTGAGGTCTCACCGGTCTTCTTCTTTTGCCTTCCCGGGGCTCCAGCGGCAGGAGCAAGCGCCTTAGCAGTGGCGGCTGCTGCAACTGCTTGTTGGTAGAGTTGGTCAACGCAAATTAGTGCATCATTCTTGTCTGATGGGATGGTGATGATCGTCACAGGCCCCGGCATCTTCAGGGTGTTGTAGGCGTAATGTGACGCCGCCATGAACTTGGCCAGCGCTGGGCGGCCAAGGATCCCGTTGTAAGGCAAGGGGATCTTGGCAATGTCGAACACAATCCTTTATGTCCTGTAGTTCAGATCACTCCCAAAAGTCATGGGCAATGTGACCTTTCCCTTTGGTTGACTTCTTCCCGGGTTGACCCCCTGAAACATGCCCGTCTCTTTGAGGTCTTCATCAGGAATCTACAATTTCTCGATCACGGCAGGCGAGATTAAGTTCAGACTGGCCCCGCCATCGACTAGCATCTTTGTCACCTTGAGGTTGCGTATTGTTGGTGAAACCAACAATGGAAAGCACCCGACTGCAGTATTGCGATCAGGGTGATCCTCAGTGTCAAAAATGATAGGTGTGCTGGACCACTTCAGCGGCCTTTGCGCATCAAACGACGTTCCGCCGCTGTAATCTCACGCGCCCACTGTTTAAGCTGGCGGTGAGAGGTATGCAGCGAGGCGCCGCCATCGACGCACATGGCCTCCGTAGCTTTCTGAAATTCTTGGTCACCAGACACATCGTCCTCTTCGTGATCATCGTCTTCTGGCTTTTTGTCACGGCCCCGGGCGGGCCTCTCCCACTATTTATCTTTGCCGCGACGGCCCGCCTGGCCGTCACGCTTCTTGCCAGACCCCTCAGCACCGTCCTGGCCTTTCTCCTTGTCCCGCCTCTCATATTCAGCCCTCTGCTTCTCAGCAAGGAGCTCAACCTGTCGGCAGTTCTGGAGATCATGGCCTTTGGTGCGATGGATCTTGCAGTATTGCTTGTTGGAGTTTCCTGGCTTCTTGGCAGCCGCCAAGGTCCGGCAGGTGACACATCCGGCAATTTCCTTGCCGGGGTCATCTGCCTTGGTTTTCTTGGCGGAGCCGGCGTCGTCAGATCCCTCGACGGCAAGCACAGCTTTACCTTTGTGCTTCCTGTTGCGGCGCCGGCCTTTCTTCGCCAGGGCGGCAGTATCCTCATCTGAGGAGTCGGTTTCCACGCCGGCATCTTCGCCGGGGTACTTCCTTCCCTCTTCAGCTCGGGCACATCTGTCAGCAAGAACATAGAGTTCTGCCACATCTTTCACCTTGTTCATTGCCAGTTCTTCGCGCATCTTGCGGTTACGCACGTTCTAATGGAACGCGCTGATGATGGCGGCAGGGTGAACATCGGGGATATTGTAGTGTACCCGGCTGAACCTCTTTATATACTTGCGCAGACTCTCGCCTCCCTTCTGGGGAATGACATGCAGGTCGCTTGCTTGGCCATGGGCTTGGTGACCTCCGGTAAAGGCGCCCACAAGCTCATGGCACAAATCCGACTAGGAGGAAATAGAGTCTACCGGCAAGTGCATCAACCACGACATGGCGTTGGGTTTAAGAACCTATGGAAAGTAATTCGCAAGCACCTTATCGTCGCGGGCTCCGGCGGCTTGCATTGCGATGGTGTAGATGCTGAGGAACTCAGACGGGTGAGTCTTGCCGTTGGCCACCGCAACGAGGCTTCGGATAGTGGCTCTCCATTCTTCGAGTTTCCCCGTAGTGGGCGGAAAGTCGAGGAGCAACTGCGCGCGCGCCAGGGCCTCTGCTGGCATCAGTGGCAGTGAAACATGCACGGATCGCAACGCGCTTCGACTTCTGACCATGTCAGAAGGAGCTCCATCATGACCCCGCGGTCGCATGCCGTTTTCACCAGCGCCTCGGCGAGTGGGCAGGTCTTCTATGTCCCGGGAGTGGCGCTCGGGGCTCTTCCTGCGGTGACGCTCGGGATCTTCGGCATGATTAGGCGGTTCGTCGCATGCTGCCTGGGAGGAGCGCGCTGTTGGCGCCGGCGTGGGAGTCTTGGAGGCCCATGCGTCGCCTTCGGGCGGGGCGGCGATGACCCTGGAAGGCCCCGCTCCACCCGCGAAGGGATTGGCTCCGCCCTTGGATTTGGCGACGTGTGGCCCATTACCAGGCGCACAAACATCGCCGCCTCCCAAACTCCAGCTGCTGGGATGGTGTTGGTGTTCGCGAGCAGCGCCTCGGGTCCTTTCTGCGACCGGTCCGCTACTCGCCCACGTCAGGACGGGCTGTTCGGCTTCCAACTGGCCAACCGCCACCGTTGTCTTCTTCTTGGGCGCCATGATGATGAAGAAGCGCCGAACTAACTGCTAAAGCCGATTCTCACAACTACGCCCCCTACCTGGCGCGCCAGAGATGTTGGTGGGAATGACACCTATGGGATCACAAGAATCCCTACTATGGTTAGCGGGGCGCGGGGTCGTGAGAAGAGCAGATGAAATAGATAGCACACGGTTTGTTTATCCAGGTTCGGGCCGCAAGGATGCGTAAAACCCTACTCCTGCTTTGGTGGATTGTATATCTGTGTTCTTGAGCTAGCTATGGGGCGTGAGGAGCTCCAAAAAGCCGAATCCTTCCTCTGGTCGCCTCGGGCCTCCTTTTATAGAAAAAAGGGGTTGCCACAGTGGCACACAGGAGGTGGAAAGGGTACAATGCTGTGAGGTTATCCCTCGCATCACATGACAAGGCGCATTTAATGTGTCTTGCTTAGGTGTCCTTGCTTTATCGGGGACGAGGGAGAAACCTGTCTCGTTCGTCGCCGCTCCTTCTTGTGTCGACACGCGCCCTGGCCAGCGATGCTTGCGATGCCATGTAGGTAGGCAGGCAGCTGAGGTGGCGTAGTGGTGGGTCTCCATGAAGATCTGCATGCCGCCACGCGGGTGCCTACCCAGCTGGTTGGGTCGGCAGCTGCATGCATGCGGTGGTGGAGGTTTATTCGGCGTGGGCCTGATGGTGGCCCTGCGGGTGTCCTCGGCAAGGGCCTTGCTGGGGCCCCGGCAAGGGTCTTGCCGAGGTGCCTGCTGTCATCCCTGGCAAGGCGCTTGCCGGGGGCCTTGTGGTCTTCCTCGGCTGGGATCCCGCCAAGGGTTGTCGTCTCCTTAGTGCGTATCTGATCTTGAATGTCTTCACAAAGATCTGCATGCCGCCACGGGGATGTCTCCCGAATCCTTGCCCTTTGGGGGCAGTGGACTCAAGGGTGATTTGCTCCGTAGGCGCGGGACGAGTCGTCGTGGCAAGGGTCTTGCCGGGGCTGCTAGAACTGTCTCCCGGCAAGGATCTTGCTGGGGGAGTTCGCTTCGTCCCCTTTGCTCTTCGTGGTCTTGGCCTTGGCGTTGTTCTAGTTCTCTTGAGCTTCGGTCTTACTCTGGCTCACCTCCCTTGCCTTGCTTGGTGTGGTGGTGCCCGTGGCTCAGACTGATCGTGCACAGTTATAGGGGTACAAAAAGTGTACCCCTCTTTTTGTACACCGACATATATTATAAGCGTTCATAATACCACAAAAGCAAATCACTCTTTGAGATTAAGTTCAGGACGAAGAACACGGACATGAGAGGAGAAGTACTAAGAGCATGAACTAGCTAATCACTCCTGCTGCTCTCTCTCAGGTAAAATAGCATATAACATGTATAGCTTTCCTGATTCATCATATTGGAGCATGCAGATGAACCTGTCTCCTAATCATGGATTGCACTTCTGATTGCTGCCCCCTAGTACTTCTCTGCGATCGTTCACAATTTTGCTCCAATCTTTTACTATTAAGCATTCCTCGCTATTAGAAATCCTCAATGCACTAAAGTGCATTGTAGGATATCTTGGCCGTAAGCTAACAATATTCATGGTACCTTTAGTCTCGATCCAATCAGGCACAACATTCATCGGGAGTCCCTGTTGAAGAACATCGTATAGTAACATACTTAGCAATGAAGTTTAGCTTAAAAAATAATGTATGCAAAAGATGCACTGAGGAGAAATAGTAGAAATCTTACCATCTTTCCTAAATATATGTGACCGTAGTTCAGTACGAACACTATTGGTCGCACGTTTTGAGTACTAACATTTCTATGTGCAGGAAAAAAATTTGTCTTGACAGCATCAAGATCCTCAAGCCATGAAACATAATGATTTGTCTCCTCGCAGTTTAGTTCAGCCCCGGGACAGTGGACGGTCCTGTCTACCAAGCGCCGGACATGTTTGCTTGACTGGAAATAAGCTATCAATATAAATTACTTGTCAACTCTTTTTGAATAAACAATATCGAAGACATAAATATGGTTGAGAAACTCACATAATGGTAGAATTGGGGGCGTCTGCACATCGACCCAGATGTCTCTGTTACCTTCAATATCATCTTCCGGACGAATAACAAAGGTGATAACCATATCAGGCTCAAATGCATAAACCTTGCATAGTGCTTGCAAAGTTTTGCATTCAAAATAGGTGTATGTGTCTGCATTGTATAATTTGACGTTGAATGTATAACCATGCTCGGTCTTCAACTAAACTCTTTTTACCTCCATAGTTTTGTTAGGACTGAAACCTATCTTATCCAAGACAAAAATATTCTTGCATGGCACGGTATATGCTAGTAGAATAGTGAAAAAATTAAAATTAAAAGTTGAAGCAAATGAAGCATAAGTCATGCTTAATTATGAAAAAAGACTTGTCGTTCTGACTTACTGTATCCACTTCGAAGTTCTCATCCAGCTTGATGCTGAAGTGCCTATCATCAACTAGAAAATTTCTGCCGTACATGCCGCGCTGGTCTTCGCAGTATTCGCACACAATGAAATCATCTTCGTCGACATTCCTATGTTCATAGGTGAAACATTAAACACTTATTAGTTCTATTAATTCAACTACTTCTGTTAATTCAACTAATTCAACTAATTAATTCAACTAATTCAACTAATCACTTACAAAAAATATACCTAAATAAAGTAGCTCAACTAATTCAACTAATTCAGCTAACTAGTTCAACTAATTAATTCAACTAATTGAACTAAACAAGTTCTATTAATTTTCTTACTAAAAAATAAGGTAGCTAGTTCTATATTGTAAAATGTTAATTAGATAATCAAATCTCATATAATTAAAAATAAGGTAGCTAGTTCTATATAGTAAAATGCTCATATATAGGTGAAACATTAAACACTTAATAGTTCTATTA
>NC_041386.1:220870940-220871458 GCF_002162155.2 Triticum dicoccoides | reverse complement strand
TTGAACTAAATAAACTAGTTCTATTAATTTTCTTACTAAAATATATAAAGTAGCTATACATAGTAATATTTTAATTAGATCATCAAATCTCATATATACCTAAATTTTTCTTCTAAAAATAAACTAGTACTAATTCAACTAGCTAGTTCAACTAAGCATTTACTAAAAATAAACTAGTTATATTAATTCAACTAGTTCAAATAATCTCATATACCTAATTAATTAATATCTAGCTAATTCATCTAACAATTGACATTAATATTTAACTTCTCTATCTAATTCATCTAACATTAACATTCTAACATTCTTATCTAGGTAACTCATCTAATTCGATCATCTAATTAACAATTTGACATGCATTAATCTAAAAACAGAAACAGAAAATAAGTAAAAAAATGTGTGTGTGTGTGCGGGCGCATTTGCGTGTATGTGCTTGTGTGTGTGTGTGTACGATCGAGAGCGGCGGCGTACGGGCGGCGGGGGCGATACGGCAATGATGGGGACGATGGGGAGCGGCG